>NC_134694.1:93515882-93815882 GCF_050947455.1 Rhinoderma darwinii
GACACATACAGAGATGAAAAAAAAATGGCAGCCCCCATAGAGAAGTAAAAGTAAGAACAAAGTAAAAAGTAGAACATGAGAACACAAATATATAAAATTTATGTTAATATCTTATTAAAAACAATATGGTAAAAAATTAAAAAATTCATGACACCTTCGCTTTAAGACTAGTTATATTTTGACCAATGAATTATAGGTCGTGATTAATATATAGCAAAGACTACAAAGCTATGCACTACATAAACTGTTATCTGAATGACCTCTAACAAACACGTACAGGCTCTAAATATTTGACTTTGTTATGTTATTTTGTAACATGTTGCGTTTAGTTTTCAATTACTATGAAGATCCTTTATTGCTTACCTAAATGCTGCAACTATAAAATGGAATGATTATTTTTTTACTAGTACAAAGTAAAGAGATGATTAGTATATAAGTACTATTTGATATTGATTTTACGGTAAAACATCAGTTGATATTTGTGTTGGCAGTCACTTTCATGAAAATGGTAATCTCTAATTAACTACAGGATTTAAACACCAGTCAAAAGCATATTTACTTAATATTCTGAGATAATAGAATGAAATAAGCTGGGGTACGTCGGTGTAAAACAAAGTATTTTCCATGTATAATTTATACTTCTTCACTATTGAAATGTAAGAACAGTTTTAAAACTATCTACTGGGGCCAAATAAATGTATTTAAATTGGCTATGGTATTACAATATTATTAAGTCATGTTCAATGGCAATATTTGGTGAGGGTATAACAATATATTGAGGTCACTGCATGGCACTACAATTCTTTTGGTGGTATTATTCAGTCATGGTATAGGGCTAATATTTGATCATTGTACTAGGTTATATTCATACTAGTGTTTTTTTTAGTATGTTTTCTGTTGACTTCAAACTGATGCACTTTTGTATCAGTCCGATAGAAATCATGGGATCAGAGGACAGAGCCATCATGCAAAAAATAAGACTAGTTTGGAAGCGGTATGATGTGGTAATATTTGGTCTTAGCGTGGAGGAATTATTTGGTTACTGCACCACAATTTGGTCCTTGCATAATGTTTTTATTTGGCTAATATGTAGTTAAAATTCAAAGCTATGCTATACCCATTTATGATGGGGCAAATTATTTGCATGTAAGGAAAATGCAGGATACATACCTATGAGGAAAACAATGTGCACATCGACCTAGAAAACTACACCCACCCTGATCAACCAATGCCCCAAGGTGGCCCACGTGTTTTCAGAGCCTAGCACCCTGGAACAAAGTTCGTAGCATCAGGCCTGGACCGCTATCAGTATCTTCAGGCGTTAAAAATTTGCTTTCTTTTCAGATCACCAAATAATGATAAATAGTATTTATTTTTATAACCTACTTGATGTATCATAATCATACTCCAATGGTTATTATGTTTTAGAATATACTATTAGGAAAGGTTTTCAATTATCCTCTTGCTTACATCCATTGTGTTTTTAGGAAAATAAAAATATGGAAGGGAACATTGAGATCCCACACAGAAAACAAACCCTTCTGGAAATAAATGGAAATGGAAACACAATGTTATAACTGCAGGCACTTTATGGAAACTACTTAGGCCGAGAATATTTTAAATCCATTTTTATTTTATTTTTTTAAATGAAGTAAGATTTTTCCTTTAAAACGCATTACATTTATGTATTGCATTTGAATAGGTCATTGAAATTAAATGGGACATTTTATTGTAAGTCAAGCCTATTAAGAAAATAAAAAGAGAAGGACGATTATTCTATTGTCAAAAAATCTTCTGCTCTGTTCACAACATGTACTCAATGATTAGCTCTGTCTAGCTGCTTTGTGACAATGGCAGACACTTTATGCAGGGGTCCGTTAATCAGCACAACCTCAGGCTCCGCTCTGGCTCATCCAATTTAATGGCTCCAGCCGCTGCACTGATATTTGCTGCTGATTATCTGCAACACATTTCTTTATTTTATGGATCTCTGTGCAGATCTAAAAAATAATTCATACATAGCCTGAGTTGTCTGCAGGACAAAAATGTATCGAGGAGACAATAACATGTCTTCTTATTTTCATCATACAGAATATACGGTGATAGCTAGAAAGATATCTTATTTAGATAATATCTGCTAATGATTCTCATGGTTACATAGTCTAATGGTACATTTTCACACTGAGGTTTCATTAGCTTGCAAATGTTTTGCAATAAATAACTCATCTAGTTAAGATCAGCCTGGAGCGCTTCCATTCCGGCGAATAAAACGACTTAATATACTAGACTTTCCCATGAATTTATTAAAGGTTAACAGTAAAAAGTAACATTGCAGATTTTATTTATTAATGACATAGTCCTTTAGATTCCATAATGAAATTGTTTGTGTCCTTTATGTATGATCGTCATCACCGAAATACATCCGGACAGTTGTCTAGCAACAGTTCCTTTGGAAATATGGTGACAACACTGGAGTGTCTTCTATTTGACAGACGTTCTTACCTGTAGAGGATCACGTGGCACATACTGATAGTGTGCCACCAGTATCCCTTCCCAGCTCTTCAGATAAAGATATAAACATGACTAAGGCTGTGTTCACATCACTGTTGCTTTCCGCTGAGGGGTTCCGTCGGAGGTTTCTGACTGGTTAACTCCTCAGCGGAAAGGCAAACGGAAACCTCAGCTTCCGTTTCCCTCACTATTGAACACAATCGGGACGGACACCTAGCTAATGGTTTCCGTCTGTCACCGTCGTGACAGGGTTCCGTCGACTTGACGGAATCAATAGAGCAGTCGACTGGAAGCTTTATTGCTCTGTTTGTAACAATGCCTAGAGACCTCTTCATGGAAGAAAGATCCAGCTACTCCAGTTACAGCAGCATACATAATGTAGCGGAGTCCTCATCTAAAAAAAAATTATATGGACCCCCTGCTGGTACTGGGTTATGGAATCACATCCCACCTTCCTAGGACAGTCGGCTGGTTGTTGCTCCCACCATCCCTTCCCTTGTAGAGGAGAAGGGAAATTTGACTCTCTGGTCATTTTCACCTTGTTTGCTACTGTTCCTGGAACTAAGAAGAGGGGAAACTCATAGGGAAGTCCATAGGAAATGTTTATAGAGTTATTCGAAGCTGGGTCCACTCTTCTCATGGGTCTCATAGCAGCTGCAAGGTCTTCCACCATGGTATGTACATCCTTGCTCATTAAGATTAAGTCTTTCTATATTTTGCTTAAAGAGGCTCTGTCACCAGATTATAAGTGCCCTATCTCCTACATAATGTGATCGGCGCTGGAATGTAGATGACAGCAGTGGTTTTTATTTTGAAAAACGATCATTTTTGAGCACGTTTTGAGCAATTTTAGATTTAGTTTCTTAATGCCCAACGGGGCGTGTTTTTACTTTTGACCAAGTGGGTGTTGTAAAGAAGTGTATGAGGCTGACCAATCAGCGACCAATCAGTGACATACACTTCTCATTGTTCCAGCCCAGCATGATCAACAGCACAGTGAGATTGTGCAGTGAAAGAAGCCAGGCTGGAACAATGAGAAGTGTATGACACTGATTGGTCACTGATTGGTCAGCCTCATACACTTCTTTACAACACCCACTTGGTCAAAAGTAAAAACACGCCCCGTTGGGCATTAAGAAACTAAATCTAAAATTGCTCAAAACGTGCTCAAAAATGATCGTTTTTCAAAATAAAAACCACTGCTGTTATCTACATTCCAGCGCCGATCACATTATGTAGGAGATAGGGCACTTATAATCTGGTGACAGAGCCTCTTTAATGCTAATCTGCTTACTACAGGCCTGTTATTGATGTTGTAACGGATTCATTGTCATGTGCTTCTTCATACGTTCAAACCATTTTTCAGTGGATTTCCTACAGTGCGGATGAGTGACAGATGCTATTATTTCTGAGACTGTCAATTATCTAGAACTAGTACAAAGATTAAAAGTGAGACAGCTTGGGATAATAAAACTGTATATTTCTGAAGAGACTGTGCTATCCATTGGCAGGGGTAACTGTCTGATTTTCTATTGCTAATTAAAGCTAATTGTGCTATTTCCATTAACTTAATTGTTACTGTTATAACAAAAGGGATTTGAACATAGAGTGCTGCGATTCCCTGCTTACCATCATCTTCTGTATAAAATTCTTCTTAACATCCTATAGATTTCTTTCCATAGGCAAAATATGAGTTGACTCAGGTTTCCATTCTCTTTGTTCAGATTGATACTGTTACCAGCAGTTTATTTCTGATTTTAACCCCTTCCCGCGCATTTGGATGTACATGCATGTCCAAATGCTCCTCGGGCACTGCTGTACCTGTTTACTTGACCAAGCAAGGCTGTGATAGACAGCAATGCTTCCAAAGTCGAAGAATGCCGGCTGTTTAACCACTTGATTGCCCTTCTTGCCGCATCCATTTTTCAGATTTTCATTTTCGTTTTTTCCTCCCCACCTTCCAAAAGCCATAACGTTTATATTTTTCAGTCGATATAGTACTTGAGGGCTTGATTTTTGCGGGACGAGTTGTAGATTTTTGTAGCACCATTTATTGCGCCATATAGTATACTAGGAAACGGGAAAATAATTATTTGTGTTGTAGAAAATGAAAAAAAGCAGTGATTCCTCCATTGTTGTTTGCGCTTCATTTTTTACGGAATTCACTGTGAAATTAAAACAACATGTTAACTTTATTCTATGGGTCAATACAATTACGGCGATACCAAATATATATAGTTTTTTCTATATTTTACTACTTTTACAAGTAAAAACCTAAGTGTAAAAAATAAAATTTATGTTGTGTTGCCAAATTCCGAGAGCCAAAACTTTTTTATTTTTCCGTCGATTATGTGGTATGAGGGCTTTTTTTTTGCAGTATAAGCTGTAGTTTTTAATGATACCATTTTATGGTACATGTAACGTTTTGATCACTTTTTGTGGGAGATGAGGTGACCAAAAAATAGAGATTCTGTCACCGTGCGGGTTAAATAATGATATATTCTAATAGTTCCGATTTTTACGGATGCAGCGTTTTTTTTTTTACTATACTCTAGGGGGGAAATGGGAAAAGGTTATTTTTTTTAACTTTTAATATTTGTATTTTTTTTTTACATAATAAAAACCTTTATTTTACTAATTTTTACTTTTTTTATTAGTCCCCCTAGGGGACTTCAACCAGTGATCATTAGATCGATTGCACTATATACTGAAATACTAATGTATTGCAGTATATCGTGATTCTGACAGGCTTCTATTAAGCTCTTAACAGGAGCACAAAGATGGCGGACATGGGGGCCTTCATTAGGCCCCCAGGCAGTCATAGCAATCATCGACACCTCGCGATTGCATTACGGGGGGCGCGATAAGCTGTTAGAGGGGGTCGCCCCCTCTTTCTAATGATTTAAATGCCGCGGTCACTATTGACCGTGGCATTTAACGTGTTAAACTAGCAGGATCGTGCTTGAGCTTGATCCCGCTCATTACTCTGAAGTGTTGGCTGTAACATATAGCCGACACCCGCATCGTATGGAGCGGGTTCATTCCGTGAGCCCGTTCCATACTTCTGCTACCCGACTTTGGCGTATGGATACGTCAAATGTTGGGAAGGGGTTAAATGGGTTGTCCAGTTTTGTTTTGTTTTTATTAATTTGTAGAATAGGAAATCATACAGTTTTCTAATATACATGTATTAGAAAATCTGCTCACATACGTTTCTTATAGTACATGAAGCCCCTGTCACAGTTGAATGGTACAGCCCACAGATTAGTTCTGTGTAATGTATCCACAGGCTAACTGAATATGACTAGACATGGCATCAGTCATGTGACCACCACACACACAGGGGCATTACTAGGAAAGACTGGGCCCAATAGCAAACTTTTGACTGCCCCCCTCCCCTGGGTGCCACACGCAGCCCCCTTATAGATAGTGCCCCCTGTAGATTGTGCCATACAGCCCCCCTGTAGACCGTGCCATACAGCCCCCTGTAGATACTGCAATACAGCCCTCTGAAGACAGTGCTATAGAGCCCCCCTGTAAACAGTGTCACACCCCACTTGTAGATAGCGCCCCCACCTCCCCCTTGTAGATAGTGCCATACAGCACGCCTGTAGATATTGCCATAAAGCTCCCCTGTAGATAGCGCCATACAGCTCCCCCTACATAGTGTCACACAGCCCCCCTCCCTTGTATATAGTGCCACACAGCCCCCCTCCCTTGTAGATAGTGCCACACAGAACTCCTTAGTTGATAGTGCCACATGGACCCTTGTAGATTGCGCCATGCACAGTTCCCGGTAGATTGCGCCACACAGCCCTCCCCCTTGTAAATAGTGCCATACAGCCCCTTTAATAGATAGTGCCACACATCCCCCCCTTACTTGTGTCACACAGCTCCCCCTTGTATATACTGCCACACAGCTCTCCCCTTGTATATAGTGCCACACAGCTCCCCCCTTGTATATAGTGCTACACAGCTCCCTCCTTGTATATAGTGCCACACAGCCCCCCTTGTGTATAGTGCCACACAGCCCCCCTTGTGTATAGTGCCATACAGACCCCCTTGTGTATAGTACCACACAGACCCCCCATTGTATATAGTGCCATGCAGCCCCCTCCTTTGTATATAGTGCCACACAGCTACCTGTAGATAGCGCCACACACAGACCCCTTTAGATTGCGCCACATACAGACCCCTGTAGCTTGCGCCACATAGCACTCCCCCTTGTACATAGTGCCACACAGCCCCCTTGTACATAGTGCCACACAGCCCCCTTGTACATAGTGCAATACAGCACACCTCCCTTATATATAGTGCCACACAGCAACCCTTGTATATAGTCTCACACAGCCCTCTCCTTGTATATAGTGCCACACAGCCCCCCTCCCTTTTATATAGTGCGACACAGCCCCCCTCCCTTGTATATAGCGCCACACAGCGTCCCTTCCTTGTACATAGTGCCACACAGAACCCCTCCTTTGTATATAGTGCCACCCTGCACCCCCTCTGTATATAGTGCTACACAGAAATCCCCCCGTATATTGCCACACAGCCCCCCAAAAAATATATATTGTACTTACCTTGTCCCATTCCAACGATGGATGGAATGCTGCACATCCCCCGGGCGGGACACTTGCGCAGGCCAGCGGGATGCAGTGACGTCATCACACCGGCCTGCACAGGGAGTCTTTCCAGCACATTATAGGCTGCAGGCCTATAGTAATCAATTGTATCGGCATCCTGAGGAAGCAGATACAAGTGAATGTGTGTGTCGCTAGCACCGGGGCCCCATCCAATGCTAGCGACGCCACCAGGCATGAGGGTGCCCGTGCCGCCCGGCCCCTAAATGTTAGGTGGCCGGGCAGCGCCGGCCCCGTAGTAGCATTGCTACCTCTGTAGCAGCCGTAATGGCTGCTAGCGGAACCACCCGGCATGTGGGGGGCATGCGGGTGGCCCGTATAGGCAGGCGGCACAGGCCCCCTCAGCTGCTACGGTTGCTACAATGGTAGTTATGCCACTGATTTTGGTATAGTATAGGGCCCCTTAAAAAAAAAATACTTTTGTTTTTGAACTTTTCTCCAACCATCATTCCTGTTTGTCACTTTGACACAAAAGATAATCCCATCATTCAATGAATAAAATTTTTTTATATAGTAAACCGTCTAGCACCTGTTTTTATACCCGAAAAAAAATCTGTCATAGGACAACCAGCTTAAGTATCAAACTGTAAATCCCAAACATTACCCAGAAAGAAGCCTACGATTGTACAGCAAAAACACTTCTAGTATAGAATATCATGTTTCCCCCTCCACCGTCTTTCCATAACCCCTGGGACAATTCCCCAACTTCTTGTTAGATGACAAAAAAAAACTTCTGGGGAGGGGAGACCTGCTTAGGTTTTTACCTCTTAATAACAAAGGCATGGGAGCAAACAGGACTGGGTCACCTCTCTCCAAGGGCCCCATAGTAGTCACATGGGCTGCCTCTATGGTACTTATGCCCTTGCTAGTCAACTATTGTCTTCCAGCAATATCCACATGTACAAATTTCCAGTTTGGGCTATGTTCACCATGTTATTAGGCTCCTGCGGAAAGTACAGTTGAGATGTTTGATAACTGAATAAATTAGGAAGACTCACAATAATATTGTCAAGTCCAAAAAATGTTGAAGCAGTAAATTATATAACCTGCAATAAATACTTACTAGGCATTAATGGAAACTATTTTTTTTTCTTTTTTGTTGTGTTTTTCTAAGTTTCATCACCATTTTGCTGTGATTATTGCTTTGCTGTTGAGTGAAGGGCTTTGGTTGTGAACTAGTTAAATATTAACATCAATTAATATGACTTACAGTACACTTGCTAATGGCATGGTGTACAGGAACAAAGGATGGGCTGAGAAAAAACATTTATCAACTATGCATTCCACTAATCTGTTACTGAAAAGTGATAAAGTGATTCAGGAAGTGATGTTCATCATTTGGGAAAGATAATGAATGATATAGCTGAAATCACCAATAGTAAAAAGCATAAATGTTCATGGAAGAGGAAAATCTGGGAATAATATCAGTCAGTACAATGGTCTTTGGATTTTTCTATCGAGATGATTATTCCTGATAATTGGAAAAATGATAAGTCAAGAATAAATTATTTAATACTTTTAGTATAATTCTTTTTAAAACCTCAAGTAATGAGAAAAACCATGACTTTTACTTGTTAATCTATACAAATTGGTTTATAATCAGTTGTGTATTGTCAAATAGAGAAAAGCAATACATTTCGCAAATACTATTCACTATTTATGACCTAATATTGGGGGAAAAAAATAGCACAAACGTAATTTAGATATTTCTAGGCAGTAAATTGTAAACTATATCAACCAGCTAACTGCTGCCAAAGCAAATAAGTTCATAAGATTCATGAAAATGGAAATATATGTGCGTAAGGATAAATCTTATGTCAGACACATATGAAATGTTGTGCACTGTTCTGGGTACCAGTGCATAAGAAAGACATGTCAGAGCTGGAGACGATTCAGAGAAAACAATTAAATGATGGGAATGGGCAGGTTTAGTTACCAGGACAGATTACTGACGCTGATAGTTTGAAGAAATAATGGCTTGCGGATGATTTATTGCTAAATACAAATATATAAGCAGTGACATTTGTCTAAGGGTTTTATTCTATTCTGGACTGTAAAAATAACAGAGGTCCACCAAGTTTAATAAAAAGAAGGTCTCACTATTAGATTAAAAGTTGTTTTTTTATTAAATGGTAACTAAACGTTTGGCAAACTTCTGACATGTCATAGTGACATGTGAGAAGTTTTGATTTGTGGGAGTCTGAGCACCGAAACCCACACCAATCGCTAAAACGAAGCGGCAGAAGCGCTCGTGTGATCGCTCAGCCGCTTTGTTTCAGTTCGGCTTTTTCCGGAAAGCCGATGCATCGGAGTCCGGGCTCATAGACTTTCTATTGAGTCCGTACTCCTATACATTGATTTTGGGAAAAAGCCGAACTGACACATAGATGTGGAGTATTCACACGAGCACTTCTGCAGCTTCGTTTTAGCGATCGGTGGGGGGGTCTCCGTGCTCGGTCCCCCACCAATCAAAACTTCTGACAGGTCTCTATGACGTGTCAGAAGTTTGTCAAATGTCTAGTTACCCTTTAAAGATCAGGAAGACAATGTAACTCTCCACCACAGGTTGTTGTTATGGTTGGTTCATTACATTATTATTAAAGGGGTTTAGATATGTTTCATGAAGAATGTCATATTACAAGTTATCTGTACTACATTACTTAAGATAGGACTTGCTAGTCGAGCAGTGTCAAGGCCTTTAATACAATGAGGCGCTCAACGTCCTGAGTGCTGCATCACATACAACGTCCTGACGTTGACTGAAGTCAGTGCCTTGTTTGACCAACCAGTGCAGGGATCCCGGGGGAAAAGCTGAGTGGTGAGGTTAGTATTTTTTCCCCCTATTTTATTGTCTAATGGGGAGGGTGGGAAGTCTAATCAGGGCGAGGGGCAAGGTAGAAGCTTGCATTGATTTCTGCTAGAATTTATGTCATTTTCCTGGCATAAATTATACTAAATTTGTCGGTCTATGGTGAGCTGTCCCTTTTGATAAGCCGAACTCCTTTTTCCAAAACTACTTTTCAATGCTTGAAAACTGGCCTAAAAAGGGTAATACATTTCCAGAAATGCTACTTTCTTTCTTCAGAACATTGTTACTTGTGCTCTACACTATATGAAAATTTTTTTTTTTAGATACCTACACATTACACCTACAGGAGCTTTTATGACATCCCATTCTGAATCCATAGGCAGCAATATAGAGCTGGTCCCCACTTTGCAGCTAAAACAGCTTCCACTCTTCTTGGAGGGCTCTCTACAATATTTTGGAGCGTCTGTAGGAATTTTTGTCCATTCTCCCTAAAGCGCATCTGTGAGGTCAGACACTGATGTTGGATGAGAAGGCTTGACTCGCAATCTCTGTTCTAGTTCATCCCCAAAGGTGTTTGATGGGGTTGAGGTCAGGGCTATGTGTGGCCAGCAGGGCCGACTTTAGGACAGATGGCGCCACGTGCAAAATTATCTATCGGCGCCCCACCCCATCATAAAAAAAATTGCCCATAAAAAAAGTATAATGCCCCCCACAGTATAATTCCCTATATAGTGCCCACACACAGTATAATGCCCTTTTAGTGCCCCCATACAGTATAATAATAATATTTAATAATATAAAATATTATAACCCCTTCAAGGACACAATATTTTGTCCTCCAATTTTGCCCACACTGTATTATGCCCCCTAAGTGCCACACATAGCACATTGCCCCCTGTAGTACCCTTACACAATATAATGTCTGGTTAGTGGCCCCCACACAGTATAATCCCCCCTCCCCTGGCTGCCACACACAGTCCCCCCTGTAGATGGTGCCCCCCCACAGATTGTGCCATACAGCCTCCCTGTAGACAGTGCCATATTCCCCCACTTCCGTCATGTAGACAGTGCCATAAGCCCCCACCCTCACCCTTGTAGACAGGCACCTAGGCCCCGTTCCGACGACGAATTGAGCTGCTCCACGACGGAATCCTTGCGTAGGCTGGCGTGATCCTGTAGTCTAGTACAGAGTTTCCCAACCTTTTCGGACATGAGGCACCACTGGAAAAATAAAATTTCCTCAGGGCACCCCTACCAAAAATTGTTTTGAGAAAGACAGAAAATGTCTAAAAACAAGCACTACACTCGTAGGGTATGTTCACACAGCATTTTTTGTAAGGCAAACTAAAAAATCTGCCTCAAAATTCCTTTAGGAATTTTGAAGCAGATTTTGAATTGACAGCATTGTTGTTTTTTTTGGTGTTTTTTTTAAGCCATTGAAGCTAATGCAAAAGACGCAGGCAAAAAAAGCACCAGACGAGCGCCACAGGTATTTTCTGATTGGAGCTCAGAGGTGGAAACCACTTGAAGACTATCAGCCCCCCACTCACAGTAAAATAACCATCAGCCCCCCACTCTCACTGAGATGACCATCATCCTGCCACTCTCACTAAAATGACCATCAGCTCGCCACTCAGATGCACCCTGAGATAGTGCCACATAGACCCTTGTAGGTAGTGCCACACAGACCCCTGGTAGGTAGTGCCACACAGCCCCCTGGTAGGTAGTGCCACACAGCCCCTGGTAGGTAGTGCCACACAGCCCCCTGGTAGCTAGTGACACACAGCCCCCTGGTAGGTAGTGCCACACAGCCCCATTGTAGGTAGCACACCCCCTTCAAGTAGATACCACTGTAGCTCCCTGAATGAGCAGAATCCCCATGTGGCCAGGGATTCCTCCTGGAGCGCCCCACTGGATATCTCTGTCCATATATGGACAGTGACATCAGGGGCAACTCCTGAAGCGGAATCCCCGTCCACAGCGTTGCCGATGCTGTGACCGGGGATTCCACTCCAGGAGAAGCTCCTGTCGTCTGTGTCCATTTATGAACAGTGACATCATTGACTTCTCCTGGAGTGGAATCGCCAGTCACAGCGTCGGGGATTCCACTCCAGGAGAAGCCCCTGACATCTCTGTACATTTACAGTGGCGCTAGTAGATAACAGGAAGATACCTCCCTGCTCTGCTATAGTGCCGTCGCTACCACTTTAGCAGCCGAAATGGCTGCTAGTGGTGCCGCCGGCCATGGGATGTCCCAATACTTTTGTCAGTAGTGTCTAGCAGCGGCACCAGGCATGAGGGGTGCGGGTGCCCTCATGCCTGATGTCACTGCTGGACGCTACTGAGTGAAGAGTAGTCTGAGTCATCGGGCCCGGGCGCTTCTAAAACAAGCAGGGGAAGGGAGCCAGCGCAGCACCCCTTCCACATGCTGAAGTGATGCGCCCCGTGCAATGGCACATTTCGCACACCCCTAAGGCCGGCCCTCGTGGCCAGTCAAGTTCTTCCACACCAAACTCACCCAACCAAAAATGTCTTGGTATGCTGAAGCATTAAGATTTCCCTTCACTGGAGCTATGGGGCCTCGGCCAACACCTGAAAAACAACCCCATGGCATTATATTGATTCCACCAAACGTTACATTTGGCACAATGCAATAAGGCAGGTAACAAAATCCTGGCATTCACCAAACCCAGGCTATCCATTAGACTACGAGATAGAGAAGTGTGATTCATCACTCCACAGCACACATTTCCATTGCTTCAGAGTCCACTGGCGGCGTGCTTTACACCAATCCATCCGACACTGGCTATGTGATTGGTGATGGGACTAAATGAAACACCTGAATTCAATGATTAAGAGGAGTGTCCGAATACTTTTGATAATACCTCTGAAATCAATAGTACCAGATGGAAAGTGACCCCAAAAACAATAGTGCCAACCAGATAGTAATAGTGGTCCACACGGTAATAAAGCCCCCTTAAGGACCCACACAGTATAAATGCTTCTTTTAGTGCCCTACACTGTAATAGTGCCCTACACAGTAACAATGGCCCCCCTTGTGCCCCACACAGCAATAATGACCCCCATCGGTGCCCCAACAATAACAACAATAATATCCCCTTTTGTCACTTTAAATATTAAAACTGATTCTCACCTAAAAACGTTTCCATGAACAGAGGCCATTTCCAGTCTGTGCTGCCGCTAATGTCATACACAGAATGCAAGTTGCAGTGACATCATCACACCACCTGCAATGGGCCGCTTACGTTCTGTACGTCTGTTAGGCTGCAGATCTAAAGTGGCATGTGGCCTATGGGAGGGTATGGTGGGGCAAGGAGCATCAATTAGGATGCATTGAGGATGCAAATATGCAGAAGTGGCACCCCCATCAGGCCTCCCTGGGTAGATGTACCCAATGGTTAAAGTAAAACTATGTGTCTCTTCCCCCTTGTCACTGTTGATATATCAGTGCTAACAATTGTCTGACTTTAAATAGAACAAATGTTCCCATATAGTAATATACACCATTAACCCTAACTTTTATATGTCAGCCAGTTAATATAAGATCATGATTGGCAATCAGCAAAACAAACTCTAAATAACTAAATTAATTATTAATTGATCATCCATGTATTTCACGCGTCCCCTAGCCCATCCATATTGCTTTAAAACATCCTGCAAAATATGCACTTCCTGCTATAACGGAATGCTGGCGGTCGACATGTCTCTCCTTGTTTCGCTGACGCCATCATCTTAAATGGATATGCATAAGTCAGTTGTTGGTGCTCAGCCTGTAGCTATTTAAAACTACTCTGTGGATGCAACCTTCCTTTAGCCCTAAACCCCATCTAATAGTGACACAGTGGGTCCACTTTCCTGTCTAGATATAAGAGGTAGATCCCCATTTGGTAAATTGTATAGTAAAACATCTTTTTATTGTATGTATGGGCCTTTATAAAGAACTATGTTAGTTAGCTAATAACCGTTATATCTCTCACGCTGAACCTATAAAATAATGGAGATAGTACAATTGATTGGCCAAGCTTGCAAAGTAATATTTTGAGTTAGGTTTTGGAAAATCAATGGAGAAGAAGATTTTGTCATCTCGAATCAAAATAAAATAATTAATTAGTTTTAATTATGAATATAAAATGGGTTGTCGGGTTAAGAAAATAAATTTTCAAATACTCTAAGGAATTTTGGAGTAATAAAGAGGGTCCCTTCTTCAGGACCCTTATCTATTAGAGTGGAGAGCATCTACAAAGACCATCTCTGGATGACCCAGCACATCCACATATTACATGAACAGTCCATTGATTTCAGTGGGAAACTGTAGAATGTTTTATTTCCCCTGGGGTAGAGTTGCAGTGAATTTGAACACTTACTGACAATTCCCCTTTAGATTACAGACAATCTAATAGGGTCTCAGCAGCAGGACATATCATTTTATGGTCAAGGTACCCTTCTAACAAAAAGAGATTATTTAAAAGTAGAAAACCCCTACAATATTAAAGTTCTCATTGATATTGTGTGGTGACAACAATAGATATAGAACTCCCTGTAGCGTCGCAGCATTTTCTTATCAACAAAACTATCCTCAAAACTATTAAAAGAACATTCAAAACTGCTAAAATGTAATTACCAATACACATCAATAAATGTACCAATGCACGGACTTGATTTTGAATTTGGCATAGCTAGACATGCACAGCTGGATTAGTATACCATTTTACTAAAGAAAATAACAGCAGCAAAAAGCCACAGGTGTGCTTACCCGCTAATTCTTTCTGGGATCTGTAGTTCCTCGAATGGAGTGCAGTCGGAAAGGGGGGCTTGCAGGCAGGCAAGGATCCAATAAGATGAAGAATTGTAGAAAAAATTCTCAGCACATCCACATTTGAAAAAAATATAAAAAGAGCTTTATTTGAACATAATATTAAAAGTCCATAGTACATGTTAGGGATCTGCCAGGTACTTCATCTAGCTATACTCCTGGGATTAATCAATCCACACCTGAGGCCAGACCTGCTCGACTGACACCATCTCCCACCAACCAGGGTGGCAGGCTCAGGAGTGGGAGAGCCTATCGCGGCCTGGTCTCTCGGAGTTAGCTCCGCCCCCTGCCCTTTATTACCTGCCCTGTGCTCTCCCTCAGTGCTTGTAATTCTTTTGGATTCCTGGCCCCACTGCTGCTTGCTCCAGCCTGCTTCTGCCGTGCTTCTGCCTTGCTGCAGTTCTGCTTGACCTGCTTGCTTGCCCTGGCTTGCTTCTGTCTCCGTGCCTGCTCGGGTGTACTCACTTCGTCCTGGTCCTGACTGTTCGTTCGCCGCCCCGTTTCCTCGTGGCGTTCCGTGGCTACTGCCCCTTCCCTTGCGTGTTCCCTGTTTGTCTTCCTGTGCACTTAGCCAGCGTAGGGACCGCCGCCCAGTTGTACCTCGTCGCCTAGGGCGGGTCGTTGCAAGTAGGCAGGGACAGGGCGGTGGGTAGATTAGGGCTCACTTTCCCTTCACCTCCTTCCTGCCATTACATAATTACAAGCCCTTACCTAGTCTACCATTTCTCCTACGCTGACGCTATCATGGACCCCCTTGAGACCCTGACCCAGCAGATGCAGGGCCTCTCCCTACAGGTCCAGGCCCTGGCCCAAAGGGTCAATCAGGGTGACGCTGCTTTAGTAGTACCCCTCACCTCACCTCTAGAACCCGACCTCAAGTTACCTGACCGGTTTTCAGGGGACCGTAAGACGTTTCTCTCCTTCCGGGAGAGTTGCAGACTGTATTTCCGCCTAAAGCCCCACTCCTCAGGTTCCGAGAACCAGCGGGTGGGTATCATCATATCCCGACTCCAGGAAGGGCCCCAAGAGTGGGCCTTCTCCTTGGCTCCTGACGCCCCTGAACTTTCCTCTGTTGATCGTTTTTTCTCTGCCCTCGGACTCATTTACGACGAGACTGACAGGACTGCTTTAGCCGAGAGTCAGCTGGTGACCTTACGTCAGGGTAGGAGACCGGTTGAGGAATACTGTTCTGATTTTAGGAAGTGGTGCGTAGCTTCTCAGTGGAACGATCCGGCCCTAAGGTGCCAGTTTAGGTTAGGATTATCTGACGCCCTGAAGGATCTGCTGGTTAGCTACCCCTCGCCTGACTCCCTTGACCAGGTTATGGCCCTAGCAGTACGACTTGACCGACGTCTCAGGGAACGTCAGCTAGAACGCTTCAGTGTGCTCCCCTCTGACTTTTCTGCGATTCCCCCCGAGGTCCCGTCTACTCGCCCCTCCACGGAGGACTCGGAGGTACCTATGCAACTCGGGGCCTCCATGTCCCCTCGACAACGTAGAGAGTTTCGCAGAATGAATGGTCTCTGCTTCTACTGTGGGGACGACAAGCATCTACTGAACACCTGTCCCAGGCGCAAGAATAAGAAGCCGGAAAACTTCCGCGCCTAAGTGATCATCGGGGAGGTCACTTGGGCGCACAGGTATTTCCCGTTAATGTGAAACGCAATAAAATTTTGCTTCCCTTTCAGGTCTCGTTTGCTGGCCGGTCTGCCATGGGCAGTGCTTTCGTGGATTCTGGCTCATCTGCTAATATCATGTCTGTGGATTTTGCTATGTCTCTAAAGATGCCTTGTATTGATTTACCTTATCCCATCCCTGTAGTAGGAATCGACTCAACCCCCCTTGCTAATGGTTATTTTACTCAGCATACTCCTGTTTTTGAACTCCTGGTTGGCTCCATGCATTTGGAGCAGTGCTCTGTACTGGTGATGCAGGGATTATCGTCTGATCTGGTTTTAGGCCTTCCCTGGTTGCAGTTGCATAATCCCACGTTTGATTGGAATACTGGGGATCTCACCAAATGGGGTAATGAATGTCTTATGTCATGTCTTTCTGTTAACTCTATTTCTCCCCGGGAGGAGGTAAACACGCTTCCTGAGTTTGTTCAGGACTTCGCCGATGTGTTTTCTAAGGAGGCCTCCGAGGTGTTGCCCCCCCATAGAGATTACGATTGCGCTATCGATTTGGTGCCTGGTGCCAAGCTTCCTAAGGGTAGGATATTTAATCTTTCATGTCCTGAACGTGAAGCCATGAGGGTGTATATCCAAGAATGCCTGGCCAAGGGTTTCATTCGCCCCTCGACTTCTCCTGTAGGTGCTGGCTTCTTCTTCGTGGGGAAGAAGGATGGTGGTCTTAGGCCGTGCATTGATTATCGTAACCTGAATAAGGTCACCGTAAGGAACCAGTACCCACTTCCTTTGATTCCGGATCTTTTTAATCAGGTTCAGGGAGCCCAATGGTTTTCTAAGTTCGATCTACGGGGGGCATATAACCTTATCCGCATCAAAGAGGGGGATGAGTGGAAAACTGCGTTCAACACACCCGAGGGTCATTTCGAATACCTGGTCATGCCCTTTGGGTTGTGTAATGCCCCTGCTGTCTTCCAGAATTTTATTAATGAAATCCTGAGAGAGTACCTGGGTAATTTTCTTGTTGTGTACCTTGATGACATACTGGTGTTTTCCAAGGACTGGTCCTCCCACGTGGAGCATGTCAGGAAGGTGCTCCAGGTCCTTCGGGAGAATAATCTGTTTGCTAAGACTGAAAAATGTGTCTTTGGGGTACAGGAGATACCATTTTTAGGGCAAATCCTCACTCCTCATGAATTCCGCATGGACCCTGCCAAGGTTCAAGCTGTGGCGGAATGGGTCCAACCTGCCTCCCTTAAGGCGTTACAGTGTTTTTTAGGGTTCGCCAACTATTACAGGAGATTTATTGCCAACTTCTCGGTCGTCGCTAAGCCTCTTACGGACCTTACCCGCAAGGGTGCCGATGTCCTCCATTGGCCCCCTGAGGCCGTCCAGGCCTTTGAGACTCTCAAGAAGTGCTTTATCTCGGCCCCCGTGCTGATTCAGCCCAACCAAGAGGAGCCATTTATTGTGGAGGTTGACGCTTCCGAGGTGGGAGTGGGGGCCGTCTTGTCCCAGGGTACCAGCTCCCTCACCCATCTCCGCCCCTGTGCTTACTTCTCTAGGAAGTTTTCGCCCACGGAGAGTAACTATGATATTGGTAACCGCGAACTTCTAGCCATTAAATGGGCTTTTGAGGAGTGGCGGCACTTCCTGGAGGGGGCCAGACACCAGGTAACGGTCCTTACGGATCACAAGAATCTGGTTTTCCTAGAATCGGCCCGGAGGCTTAATCCTAGACAAGCTCGGTGGGCACTATTCTTTACCAGATTTAATTTCTTGGTTACCTATAGGGCTGGGTCCAAGAATATTAAGGCTGACGCTCTGTCACGTAGTTTCATGGCCAATCCTCCTTCCGAGAAGGATCCCGCTTGTATTTTACCCCCTGGTATAATCGTCTCTGCCACGGATTCTGATTTAGCTTCTGATATCGCGGCTGATCAGGGTGCAGCTCCCGGGAACGTCCCTGGGGACAAACTGTTTGTTCCCCTGCAATACCGGCTGAGGGTACTCAGGGAAAACCATGACTCCGCTCTATCTGGTCATCCTGGCATCTTGGGCACCAAACACCTCATTACCAGAAACTATTGGTGGCCTGGGTTGCCTAAAGATGTTAGGGCTTACGTCGCCGCTTGTGAGGTTTGCGCTAGGTCCAAAACCCCTAGGTCCCGACCTGCGGGCCTACTACGTTCCTTGCCCATTCCCCAGAGACCTTGGACCCATATCTCCATGGATTTTATCACCGATTTGCCTCCATCTCAGGGCAAGTCGGTGGTGTGGGTGGTAGTCGACCGCTTCAGCAAGATGTGCCACTTTGTGCCCCTTAAGAAGCTACCTAACGCCAAGACGTTAGCTTCTTTGTTTGTGAAACACATCCTGCGTCTCCATGGGGCCCCAGTCAATATCGTTTCTGACAGAGGGGTACAATTTGTTTCCTTATTTTGGAGAGCTTTTTGTAAAAAGTTGGAGATTGATCTGTCCTTCTCCTCCGCCTTCCATCCCGAAACTAATGGCCAAACGGAAAGGACCAACCAATCCCTGGAACAATATTTAAGGTGTTTCATCTCTGACTGTCAATTCGATTGGGTCTCATTCCTTCCCCTTGCTGAATTTTCCCTGAATAACCGGGTCAGTAACTCGTCAGGGGTCTCCCCGTTTTTCTGTAATTTCGGGTTTAACCCAAGGTTCTCCTCCGTCTCCCCTGGTTGTTCCAATAATCCTGAGGTAGAGGAGGTTCATCGGGAACTGTGCACTGTCTGGGCCCAGGTTCAGAAGAACCTAGAGGCGTCCCAGAGCGCACAAAAGATTCAGGCGGATAGTAGACGTTCTGCTAAACCCCGGTTTGTCGTCGGGGATTTGGTCTGGTTGTCGTCCAGGAACTTGCGCCTTAAGGTCCCGTCCAGGAAGTTTGCTCCCCGATTTATTGGACCTTATAAGATCATTGAAGTCCTCAACCCTGTATCCTTCCGTCTGGAGCTCCCCCCATCCTTTCGCATACATGACGTCTTCCATGCCTCCCTCCTTAAACGCTGCTCCCCGTCCTGGTCCCCCTCGAGGATACCTCCTGTTCCCGTTCTCACCCCTGAGGGGGTGGAATTCGAGGTGGCCAAGATTATGGACAGTAGGATGGTCCAGGGCTCCCTCCAGTACCTGGTCCATTGGAGAGGATACGGGCCGGAGGAGAGGACTTGGGTACCTGCCCGTGATGTTCACGCTGGGGTATTGATCAGGAGGTTCCACCTCCTCTTCCCCACTAAACCGGGTCCCCTTAGTAAGGGTCCGGTGGCCCCTCATAAAAGGGGGAGTACTGTTAGGGATCTGCCAGGTACTTCATCTAGCTATACTCCTGGGATTAATCAATCCACACCTGAGGCCAGACCTGCTCGACTGACACCATCTCCCACCAACCAGGGTGGCAGGCTCAGGAGTGGGAGAGCCTATCGCGGCCTGGTCTCTCGGAGTTAGCTCCGCCCCCTGCCCTTTATTACCTGCCCTGTGCTCTCCCTCAGTGCTTGTAATTCTTTTGGATTCCTGGCCCCACTGCTGCTTGCTCCAGCCTGCTTCTGCCGTGCTTCTGCCTTGCTGCAGTTCTGCTTGACCTGCTTGCTTGCCCTGGCTTGCTTCTGTCTCCGTGCCTGCTCGGGTGTACTCACTTCGTCCTGGTCCTGACTGTTCGTTCGCCGCCCCGTTTCCTCGTGGCGTTCCGTGGCTACTGCCCCTTCCCTTGCGTGTTCCCTGTTTGTCTTCCTGTGCACTTAGCCAGCGTAGGGACCGCCGCCCAGTTGTACCTCGTCGCCTAGGGCGGGTCGTTGCAAGTAGGCAGGGACAGGGCGGTGGGTAGATTAGGGCTCACTTTCCCTTCACCTCCTTCCTGCCATTACAGTACACAGGTAAGGTGTGTTACCGCTAACGCATTTCGAACTAAGTGTTCTTACTCTATATCATAACGTAACAGATTCGAAACATGTGTTTTTAAAATCAAAATCAACCAAACCGGTTGTGTATCTTTTCTTTATTTATTTTTATATTTGATATTATTGATATTATTTGGATTATTCTTCAACTTACATTGTGCTATTTTCTCCACAAAATTGTGTAGTACTTCTCATTTTTCAGTTTCAACTATTCTGTAGAAGCTTTTACATGCAGGCATAGCTACTGCAATCCTGCTGAATAATTAACCTGTTTCTTAAAAAAAAAGTAAGCGCTCCTTTGACCTAGATGTATCAGGATTGGTTGATGTTGAATTTAAAACACATGTTTCGAATCTGTTACGCTATGCTATGAGTAAGAACACTTTGTTCGAAATGCGTCAGCGGTAACACACCTTACCTGTGTCCTGTGGACATTTAATATTATGTTCAAATAAAGCTCTATTTATATTTTTTAAAATGTGGATGCGTTGAGGATTTTTTTCTACATTTCTTCATACCATTTGACTGCCCTGCCTCCAGTTGCTGTAGATTTAAACTGCACTCAAAAGTACAACGTTGTTTTTTTGTTTTTTGTTTTCTGCACGAGAAAAAAGTAAGATAAAAACTCTCAGATTTTAAGCAAATGTGTGTAGAAGGGCACCTTGTCTAATCAATTTCTTTGCTCAGCTAAAATGTGAGGTTGGTGACTCGGCTGTTCCTTCCATGCCAGTCATCAAAGCCTTTTGGGATGCGATAAAATGCTTCACAACTGGTGATTTTCAAGTTACGTGACATGACTCTATAAAGCACACATGATTTACTGTAGCTCCTCACCTCAATTGCTTAAAAGATGATAGTGAGTTTAACATTACAAGATAAATGCTGGTTTAGGATTCTATGTTTTGACATATATTTCATCACAACAAATTATTTTAATTTAAAAAAATCAAAAGCTCTTAAATCTGCTTGTTTTATATGATATTCTATTCTGCTTCTATAAGCTTGGAAATGTAATAATACATGACATTTTGGACTGGAGGGCCGTCAGAAGCAGAATGGTCTTCATATTGTCTAAACTATGACACCATGTGGTAAAACGGGCTCTGTGTGTTTTCTATCTTTCTTTTAAAATCTATTTTTGCTCAAGTTTTTCTACAAACAGTAACTTGTAAAATTACAGTTAACAAATCGCTCATGTCTTCAAAGTAAAGATTGATGAAATCATAGAATTCACTGCATTATTAATAGATATTGTCCTGATCTGATATGCGGGGCATTTTGGGTAGTGAGTATAGCTGGCAAATACAAACAGTAAAGAAAATCAAAAACGAAGGAAAACATTACAATTAAACCATGAAAAAAAAGAAAGGGTGGTGGTGGTAAAGGGCTCAGGGTGGGTAGGAATGGGTATGTGAGCCATAACTTTTAGGAGAGGTGTATTATTTAGTCTGGTAAGTAGTAGTTCTCATCAGTAGAGTGAAAGGTGAGTACTGGAGAGGAGTGTGTAGGTATCCACCGCAAATAGTCAACCTGACATAGAGGAGTCTCAGAAGCCACCACATGGGGACCAAATGTGTACAAATTGATCATGGTGTCTAGGTTTCCAATAGGCAATTTCCTCCAGCCTGTAAATTGTAGATTCCCATAAGGTATAGAGTAGAGTCCTAGCAGCTGTGAGAAGAAGTCTCACCAAGAGCATGTGACAAGGGAAATATTGTTGGGGAAATATTTGAGGGGTACAAGTTCGTAATGCATTAAAAACTTTCCCAACTTTCGGCCAATCGTGCACATGTTTAAAATGGGGAGAGGGAAACAAGCATTCTCCGGCAGCGACTTATCTCCCCGGGAATAAAAGATCAGGAATATGGAAATCTAACATGTCAATCCCTCTTTTCCACAACATCTGCCATCAGTGGAGAGTCAAGGAGCCTCTTTACAAATTATATTGTCAACTGATCCAACCAAAATTGTTGGTTTGGCTGAATGTCATCTAATGTGTATGGGCATCTTAAAAAGGTTTTCCCATCAGTGACATTTATGACATATCCACAGGATATGTCATAAATGTCATATAGACGTGGGTCCCAACTTTGGGACCCGCACCTATCTCTAGAACGGGGCCCCTTAAACCCTGTTCTAGCTTTCTGTGTTCCTGCTGACGCTTGTGATTTCCGACCGTATAAGAAGAAAACAGCATAGCAAGCTGATCTACATTGTTTCCGTAAATGGCAGTTACAGAAACAATGTAGCGCGCATGCTACGCTTTTTCCGTAACTGCCAGTCACTACTATGGGAGTTACGGAAACAGCGTGGCTCAGCGTAATCTGACATTCCGACATATTTTACATATCCTGTGGATATGTCAAATGTCCCTGATGGGAAAACCTCTTTCTGTCTCCCATCTTTCAAATAAGATATATACAAGTGCTACACTGTTTCATGTTGCTGTTTTGTGCTACCTCATCACCACATATAAATAAAAAGCTTTAGGTACTATCACCCATGTGTTTTTTCTACTACATCACCTAAGGGTCCTGTAAATTGTTGAGATGATCAAATCAGGGTTCCTAAAACTCTAAGGCCTCATTTACACGAGCGTGTGCGTTTTGCGCGCGCAAAAAATGCAGCGTTTTGCGTGCGCAAAAGGCACTTGACAGCTCCGTGTGTCATCCGTGTATGATGCGCGGCTGCGTGATTTTCGCGCAGCCGCCATCATAGAGATGAGGCTAGTCGATGTCAGTCACTGTCCATGGTGCTGAAAGAGTTAACTGATCGTCAGCAACTCTTTCAGCACCCTCGACAGTGCATTCCGATCACCATATCGAGTAACCTGTTTAAAAAAAAAGAGGTTCGTACTTACCGAGAACTTCCCAGCCGTTGCCTTGGTGACGCGTCCTTGGTGACGCGTCCTTGGTGACGCGCCTCTCTTGACATCTGGCCCCACCTCCCTGGATGACGCGGCAGTCCATGTGACCGCTGCAGCCTGTTCTTGGCTTGTGATTGGCTGCAGCTGTCACTTGGACTGAATTGTCATCCCGGGAGGTCAGACTGGAGGAAGAAGCCGGGAGTTATCGGTAAGTCAGAACTTTTTTTTTTTTTACCCGTTCACGTATATTGGGATCGGAAGTCACTGTCCAGGGTGCTGAACCAGTTTAACTCTTTCAGCACCCTGCACAGTGACTGTCTCCTGCCGGGTTCGGTCAAAACGAGTTCGGCCGAACCCGGTAAAGTTCGGTTCGCTCATGTCTAAGACACTCCGTTCGGATGTTTGTAAACAGAAAAGCACGTGGTGCTTTTCTGTTTACATTCAGTTTGACAGCTCTTGCGCGAATCACGCAGTTCGCAAGGAAGTGCTTCCGTGCGGCATGCGTGGTTTTCACGCACCCATTGACTTCAATGGGTGCGTGATGCGCGAAAAACGCACGATTATAGAACATGTCGTGAGTTTTACGCAACGCACTCGCGCTGCGCAAAATTCACGCATCGTCTGCACTGCCCAATAGAGTAATATAGGTGCGTACGACACGCGTGAAAAGCACGCGCGTCGCACGCGCGTATATTACGCTCGTGTAAATGAGGCCTAAGGGTTGATTTACACATTGCAGCTGGGGCGGAAGTAGAACCACATTGGAAAAAAAACGTCCCCCAAAACCGCCTGCGGTTTTATCACGATTTTTGGATGCAGTTCTTCCATGCGGTTTTAACCACACCTAAACCGCAACCTGTGTATGGAACCTTAAACTCATCTAACATGAAATTTATGAATATTTAAGTCAAATACTTAGGCATTTGCTTACTATTTGCTACTTATAACCCATAACTAATTGTTAACACATTTTCAGCTAAAAGGGAAGACCAATGGACTGGAATGGTAAGATACACAGTCCTTAAAGGGAATATGTGTCTAGAATTGTTTTTTTTTTTAGTTAAACAATTATTATTTAAGTGATTACACATTGTTTTAATTTTAAAACATTTTTTACAAGCCAGGAAATATGCTAAATTATATTCTAATTTATAACATTTCCATGTGCTGAGCACTAAAGGGA
The DNA here is from genome assembly GCF_050947455.1 of Rhinoderma darwinii. NCBI lineage: Eukaryota > Metazoa > Chordata > Amphibia > Anura > Rhinodermatidae > Rhinoderma > Rhinoderma darwinii. The sequence continues at coordinate 93,540,268 of NC_134694.1, forward strand.
GCAGTTCCCAAAATTGCAGCATGGTCAATGTGGTAAAGCAACCTCGTTGATTTATGTTGCAAATTTGGGGTGGACACACTCTCTCTAGTGTCCTCAGACAATCCCCCCTCCCTTCTTCTGGCTAGTGCCAGGAGAAGGAGGGGTTTGAATCTTCAAACCTCCTGCACTGTGTGCCGCCATTTTCTGATCGACTGCACAGTGTAGGAGGATTAGATACAGTGCTCAGCAGACAATATAACATGAACATACACGAACATAATACACACATCACATACACGAACATAATACACACATCACATACACAAACATAAATTACCTTCTCCTGCCGCCGCTGCCTCCGCTCCTATACCTTGAGCCTTCGCTTCCTTGAACATATGGCTGGAAGCCACGGCCGGAAGTCGTCATCTTACTGGCCGTTTTGGTCTATGTGGGAGCGGAGCATGCACTGTTCCCACACAGACGGCGTACGCTTCAGAGAATGGAATGGCTCCTGTTCGCTTTCTCTATGGGGTTTTATGTGCCATATTCCATCTATGTATGTGTCGTTAATCGACACATACAGAGATGAAAAAAAAATGGCAGCCCCCATAGAGAAGTAAAAGTAAAAAGTAGAACATGAGAACACAAATAAATAAAATTTATGTTAATATCATATTAAAAGCCATATGATAAAAAAAATAAAAAATCATGACACCTTCCCTTTAACAAATGTAATTTTTAGCCATGTGTCAAATATTTCTTACTGACTGGTAAAACAATTGAACAGGCTAGGATGGCTTAATGTTCCTTTCTAACAAACATTTTCTGTCCCAGTTTTTATTTGAAAAAGTCAGTTCTTTAGAGGAATTAAAATAATTCCATATGACACTTGATTTCTGCATACAGTGTTGGTAGGCCTGGTATTCTCTACATAAAGTGACAGGTTAATGGTAGATATTCCAGTAGCGTAGTCTCATGATTAATAGTTCATCTTCAACTCTTACATGAATCCAAACAGCCCAATTACATGTCATTTTAAATTTTCTTCAAGGATCAAAAGTTATATTCTACTTTCTGTGACTGATATAAGTGAGGGAGAAGGTCAGCTGTCTAGGTTTTAACGTTAATATGTTTTTGTGAAATGCATTTTAAAGACCAATACTGGCTTTCCAGATTATTTGGAAATACCTCCAGATCACATAATGTTTATGTGCTGCTTAAGTTTAATATTATATTAAATCCTCAAGGACGTGGCCTAGTTTGGGCCTTAAAGGGGTTGTACCAGAATTGACAATTATCTCCTATACACAGGATAGGTGATAATATCTGAACGCAGGCATTTGGCATCCCCCTACAATTCTGACCCGCCCTCCCTACCAGACACTGGCAGTGCCAGTGCCACTGACTAGCATTAGATCCCCCTGTCAGCCTTAGAGCACCACTCCCTCATCCCCACTCTCCTTCCCCAATTCCTTATATTTAAAATTACAACTTGTGGTGTGCGGTGCTTATGCACCTGGCAGCTCATCAATAAAACTGCACCAGCTGTTTTTTGATGTTTCGATTTTCTGACTGGCTCACATACTCCCATCTGCAGCCAGTCAGATCATGAGAGGGCTTCTCTTCTTACCAATGAGCACTTTCCTCCTCAGAAACGAGGGTAGTGTTCATTGGTCAGCTCAGTGACACATGACACTGTTACCACCAATGAACGCTTTCACCGTCTGATAGGGAAGGGGTACATTGGCCAAATGTTAGTGGCACTGAGTGACTCTTCTCTTTCCCCCCTGGCTAGGATGATGGTTCCCTTCTTCTGTGATGCTGTGGCGCGGGCAGGGGGCAGACATTGGGAGAAGGGATGTGGGGACCCTGATGTATTGGTGAATGCCGCATTCGCGATCAGATCCACAACGGTACAGTACTGGCAAGTTCAACAGCTTCTTTCTTTGTCAGTGTCTTGTCAATGCATCAGCACTGTGCTGCCAGTAAGGGGTTAAGTGGAGCCCATTAGCAGCGCAACACTCCTGATGTAACAAGAATAAAGCAAGCAGCAATCATTATGATCAGTCAACACATTTGCAGCTGAAAAAAAAAATATTTTCATTAAAATTGCTCCCCCCCCCAGTTAAACCAAAGGTAGCCTACCTCTGCCTACATGTCATCACTGAGGCTGAACTGCTGGAACCCCTATCGATCATGAGAACAGGGGTCCAAATCACCCGTTCCTCCTCACTGCGCCCCTTACAGTAAGGAGATTGAAAGGAGTAGCAGTCGAACAGCTAAGCGCTGTACTTGGCTGTCATTCCCATAGACTTTGAATGGAGCAGCAGCGCGCATGCTCGACTGCCGCTTCAGTGTCTAGATATTGCTGTTACGCTACCACTACTTTTCTTTTGATTCCCATCTCCGAACATCTACCTTATGTGTACAGTGCTGGTGAGACGAAGCCGCTGATTTTAGTGTTTCAATTCTTATTGGCTGGCCTGTGCAATGGCAGGAATCACACCGCCTCCTGTGTACCAGAGGACTGAGAAACTGAGGGCGTGGCTTAGCGATGGCGTGGAGAGGATCGTCATTTTGTAAGCTCCGTGGCTACGGGTGCTGCTGCACCATAAAACCATTTCCACCAACCTGACATTCCCAGGAGGAAGAGAGGAAACAGCAGCAAGATCCGGGTTCCCCATCATTGTTTATCCGTCTCCGCTACGTTGCTTGACCGCTTTTTTCGTCACAGAAATCACGGCCTTCCCACCCGCCATCATCATGGCTCCCTCACCACCTCCGACCACGCGCTCCTCCGCAACGGCGCCTCCATCACTGCTGGAATGAGCACCTCTTCCTCAGATGGAGTTGAGGCCTCACCCAAAGTCTGATCATTAAAATGGTAAGACTGCGCTTTCACACTTCACAACTGTGAATCCCTGGGGCGACCAAGCAGCCAGCTTACACACAGAGCTGCAATTGCTGAGAGAACTAGTTCAGGCACTCCCCACCAAAAGAGATTTAGATGAAGTTATAAATCATATAGAAGAGACCCAGCAGCATGCCTTTGACACTTTTAGGGGTGATTTTGACCAATTAACGGACCGCAAATCTGAAACTGAAATGGTTACATTATCTCTTGCTGAGAGACTTACCAACCTTGAAAATGATAACCAATGCTCCATATCTCAGATACAATCCCTAACATTACTCGTAGATGATCAAGAGAACCGGGGTCGGCCCAATAATATTCACCTGAAAGGCCTTTCTGAACGCCCCTCCCAAGACGACTTATTGGGGAGAGTTACTACAATTACTCTGGATTCTACCTTTATAATTGATAGAATACATCGTGTCACAAGAATGGGCCCTTCTGATCGTCCTCATTCCAGAGATGTTTTACACAGATTGCACTATTATATTGAAAAAAGAAGCTGTTTTGAGATGCACTCGGGATTTCAGTCCTATTTTTATAGACGGTGTTGAAGTTAAGCTGTTTCCTGATGTCTCCGCTCGCACGCTTCTGATGAGAAGAATTTTACAACCTCTGCTCCCCCTTTCCCAAAGTGCTACCTATTGGGCAATGGGTTAGGATACCTGTTTGAGTGATGAGTATATTGCTGAAATCTGCAATAATCTACTATATAAATACATGCATAAGTAACTTTCTTCATATAAGTAATTTTCATATGCGGCAACACTATCACTGCACTGCCTCCACACCACTATAACACCACCCGGCAGAGCTCCCTTTTAGACAAGGACACACATCAGGATTTGAAGCAGGGGCTGCACAGAAGACACTCACTGTTTAGGTCTGTTTAGCTTAAGCACCAGACCACCAGCTCAGGTAAATCTCAGGACCTCCTTATTGTTCCCATAAGACCAAATGTAATCATTACTTCCAGCAGGAATAAGAACATTTCATCTTTGGAAGAGTTTGTGGCCGGCTCTCAACAGCAGAGGTAGTGCACTGGTAATGTTCTCTGCTGATGAATTAGTGGAGTCAGGAACATGCGGGCTCTATCCCCAGGATCTCCTCTCTGTGTCTCAGTTTTGAAAGTCTTTCACCAGTTTAGGTTCACAAGGCAAGGCATCCCTTTAAAGGAGAAATGCATTGCCCTGTTGAGTGTCAGCCGCTTGCCAAAATTGTTGTCACCTTCAAGTACAAGCAACAAACTTGAATAAGTAAGGATACCACCATCTACCACACAAGCAGCATGCAGGATGCTTTGAACCTAGGGACATGAGCTAACGCCATAGCAAACCAGGCTAGGGTACTTAAGCCCCAAGCCACCACACCGTCATTCTGCTGCCCTCCCCAATGTGATCTAAAGTTTTACTTGTTGAAGGTCCGATTACCCTTTTTTAAAAGCGGTGAAAAATGTTCCCTTGTAAAGCTGCTGTGCAGCTAGCTCACAGCTTGCATGATCCAAGTTGAGCACAGGAATCACTTCTGTACAATGTGGGTTCTAATCCCCATGTTGGGCTGCTCCCCCTTTCCCAAAGTACCATCAATGGATTATGATACCTGTTTGAGTGATGAGTATATTTCTGAAATAATCTACTATATGAATGCAGCAGTCTCAAAAGAGACAGGGGCATAAGTTACTTTTTTCATATAAGTAACTTTCTTCTTCAGCAGCAGCAACACTCTCACTGCACTGCCTCTACACCACTATAAACACCACCCAGCAGAGTTCCGTTTTAGACAAAGCCAACCATCAAGATTTGAACTAGGGTCTGCACAGAAGATACTCATTGTGGGTTCTAACCACCATGTTGTCCTATTGGTGACCTTGGGCAGATCCTCCATTTCCCAAAGTGCCACCTATTGAGTAATGGATTATGATACCTGTTTAAGTGACGAGTATATTGCTGAAATCTGCAATAATCTATATATGGTGTATAAGTAACTTTCTTATGCAGCAACAATGGCACAGCGCTGCCTCCGCACCACTATAAACACCACCCGGCAGAGTTCCCTTTTAGACAAGGCCACACATCAGGATTTGAATGCAGAAGACGCTCACTGTTTAGACACCACTTAATCACCACACCACATGGATTGTGCTCAGTTTGGTCGCTTATCCCTCTTACTGTCTCCATAAGACCAAATGTAAACGTCAATTTCAGCAGGAATAATAACAGGTCATCTTTGGAATAATTTGCAGCTGGCACTCAACAGCAGAGGTAGTACACTGGTAAAGTTCTCTGCTGATGAATTAGATGACTCAGGAACATGTGGGTTCTAGCCCCAGGATCTCCTCCTAGAAAGCCCTTCACCAGTGCAGGTTCGCAAGGTGAGGCGTTCATTTAAAATAGAAATGCATTGCCTTGTTGAGCGCCATCTGCTTGCCAAAATTGTAGGGAAAACGTGGTCACCTTTAAGCACAAGTAGCTCACTTGTATAAGTAAGGAGACCACCATCTACCACACAAGTTGCATGCGGCAAACACAGGTACATGGGCTAACACCGTAGTGTTCCTGAACTCAGCCCCAAGCCCCCCAGTCACAGCGCTCTCATGAGATGATGCATATATATATATACACACACACACACACACACACACACACACACACACTACACATTGTAAACACAAATGCACTTACGTTTTGTTTAGGATATTTGTGATGGGAGTTCAGCAGGTTGATGGGGTGAGATCTTTCACTCCAGCACTTCTCCTGCTCACAGCCTGACACAATGCCCACAGAATGTCTCCCCTCCCCCTTCCTCACGTCCCGACTGGTAACAGCAGCAGGAGGGGAGGTTGTGTGAAGAGTAGGAAAGGGGGGCTGGAGGGGGAGATTTTAAAGTAGCACAGGGAGTTTTAGTAATAGCAGCACAGACCACGGCTGCTATTACAGTCGGACAGCAGTTCTTAGCTGCTGTGCCGCCCCCTTAGAAATGCTGTACACTGCCGCCTGAGACACTCATCGTTTGGGCCGGCAGCAAGAAGCCCATTGTTCACTGGCCCATCTGGCATTTGACAGAACTGCCAGATGGCCAGTCCGGCCCTGGTCTGCACCCTCTGTAGCTACACCCCTGGCAAGACACATCCATGTCCCCTTTAACTCCTGGCTAAACATGAATTGTGCATGTTAAAATCCAATATACTGAAGAGACAGTTGGGCAGTCACCTCATGCATTAAATTTATGTTGGGTGTTGTTGACATTGGCAGGATCTGCTGGCAACAATTTTTTTATGTTTGTGTTCAATGCATTATAGAACAATGTGAGGGGGACCCGATCATCTCGTTTGCCCAGGTAACACCAACCTTAATCTGGCCCTGTAAGTAATGTATTTACAACGTTCCTGAATTTTCAAAGTGGATATATGCTATATGAAAACTATAAAATGGAATCAAATTATTCACATATGCTGTAAGGCACAATAAATGAACATCTTAAATAATATAATGTTTATCAGCCCTTATAAAGTAATATTGTGGCAAACTTCTCAAAGCCTCTATAGCCTTCTCCTTGTTCCTCCTTGGGTGTCCACCTTCCATCCCCACAGCAATGTAAGTGCCTTATTAACATACTCTATACCTGTAAATACACATAATTTACATATGAACATACCCTGTTCAGTGTATTCACATGTACATTTTTCTTTCAGCAGGCGCCTTCCCCCAGGGCTGCCTATAGGCACTGTGCCTATAGGTAAATCAGCCCTGTGTGCCCCTTTTCCTAGTGTTGACCTGAAATAAAACATCTTCTTTAGCATTTTCCTTTCCAACCTCTTCTAGTAAGTTTTATCTAACTAGATTGTTAAAAATTGCATTAAACTATATTTATTATACCGTCAAACAAAATACTTTAATATGTTCATACCTTTTAACTGAATGGCAACCTGCAAAGAAAATTGACTATTATGTCCTTTTATTATGACAATTTTATGCAAAAATGTTCTTTTTTAATCAAACTTCATCTAAATTAGAAACAGAGTTTTGCAATTTTACACTCTGCTGCTTGCACAATGTGAGTAAGTTAGATATTACCCTGGGGAAATCCATATGGATTGCCTTTCCAATTGAACACAGGTCCCCATATTCTGATATGAACCATTGTCTTGATTCTTACCACTGTGTATTGAGATGCAGAAACAGGCTGTGTCTGACAAGCTTCAATAATTTCTTTGAGATAAGCTGTGGAATGCTTGTTTGCGATGATAGAAAATATATCATGGCACATAGGTCAATTCAGCTTCTCTGCTATGGTAACCTGTGTTTACTTTCAGAATTTAGGATGCATTAATTGCATTAAAGTACATTGTAATTGTGATTAAAAAAAAAAAAAAAAGAACTTTGTTATTATTTTGCAATCTATGCAAAGTTGCTGGTCTACCAAAAGATGCTTAAAGGGGTATTCCGGAACTAAAAAATTACATTTATTTAAATAAAACAATGAAAAAGATATAACTTTCCAATGTACTTACGTTTCATCAGATGGCTGTAGCGTCGTATATCCTCCTCCGTCGCCGTCCCCTTAGCAATGCAAAATCTGCACTTCCTGTGCAGACCCGTCCATTTGGTCTTCTGCCTTGCTTCCGGTTTCCGGCTTTCACACTGTACGGTTACGTCAAAAATGACGTAACCGTACCACGTGCTTCTTTATTGAATTAGAGCATGCGTGGTGAACACACTCCACCGCGCATGCTCTGTGAAATTATGTGGCTGCGTCTTCAGCGGCCGTGTATATTACACTGCGCATGCGCAAGGTTGAAGGTGTGTAGTGGTGTGTATACGAAGTTGCAGGAATAACGGCCGTTTCGGCCGTCTTCCCGACAGGTGCAGGAGCTGTGACAGCTGCTGTCTCGTACAGCAGCTGCCGCGGCTCCTACAGCGGGGACCGATCGCTGTGTCCCCGCTGTCTAACCCCTTAAAAGCCGCGTTCTATAGAGATCGCGGGTTTTTAGGGGTTAAGTTACCATCGCCGGCCTGCTACACGATAGCGGCCGGCGATGGTTACTATGGCAACCGGACACCAAACAAAGGCGTCCGGCTATGCCATCGACGGAAGCCTAGTGGGTCCTGACAAAGTCAGGACCCACTATGCTTGCTGTCAGTGAATAGCTGACAGTTCTAATACACTGCACTACGGATGTAGTGCAGTGTATTAGAATAGCGATCAGGGCCTCCTGCCCTCAAGTCCCCTAGTGGGACAAAGTAATAAAGTAAAAAAAAAAGTTAAAAAAGATGTGTAAAAATAAGAAATTAAAAGTTAAAAAAATCCCCCTTTTTTTCCCTTATCAGTCCTTTTTTATTAATAAAAATATATAAATAAACGATACATAATTGGTATCGCCGCGTCCGTAACGGCCTGAACTACAAAATTATTTCGTTATTTATCCCGCGCGGTGAACGCCGTAAAAGAAAATAATAATATACCGTACCAAAATCACAATTGTTTGGTCACTTCACCTCCCAAAAAATGTATTAAAAATAGATCAAAAAGTTGCATTTACCGAAAAATGGTCCTGATCGAAACTACAGTTCGTTACGCAAAAAATAAGTCCTCGCACGGCTTTATTGATGGAAAAATTATAAAGTTCTGGCGCTTAGAATAAGGGAACACAAAAAGTGAATGATTTTTTACAAAACGTATTTTATTGTGCAAACGCCATAAGACATAAAAAAACTATAAACATCTGGTGTCACCGTAAGGCCGAGTTTACACGAGCGTGTGCGTTTTGTGCAAGCAAAAAGCGCGGCGTTTTGCGTGCGCAAAAAGCACTTAACAGCTCCGTGTGTCAGCCCTTTATGATGCGCGGCTGCGTGCTTTTCGCGCAGCCGCCATCATTATGACACTCCGTTTGGATGTTTGTAAACAGAAAAGAACGTGGTGCTTTTCTGTTTTCATTCATCCTTTACAGTGCTGTTGCGTGAATCACGCGCGTCCCACGGAATTGCTTCCGTGCGACATGCGTGGTTTTCACACACCCATTGACTTTAATGGGTGCGTGATGCGCGAACAGCGCACAAATATAGGACGTCGTGCGTTTCACGCAGCGGACATACGCTGCGTGAAAATCACGTACCTGTCTGCACGGCCCCATAGAGTAACATAGGTCCCTGCGACGCGCGTTGCAAAAACGTATAATACGCTCGTGTAAATGAGCCCTAATCGTATCGCCCCATAGAATAAAGTGAATATGTCATTTATAGCGCACGGTGAACGCTGTAACAAAAATAGAATTAAAAAACAATAGAATTGCTGTTTTTTAGTCACCGCGCCACTTAAAAATAGAATAAAAACTGATCAAAAAGCTGCATGCACCCCAAGAAAACTACAATGTATTCCTCAAGTGGTCTAGTTTCCAAAATGGGGTCACCTTTTGGGGGTTTCCACTATTTTGGTACCACAAGACCTATTCAAACCGGACATGGTGCCTAATAAAAAGGCGGCCTCAAAATCCACTAGGTGCTCCTTTGCTTCTGAGGCCGGTGCTTCAGTCCATTACTGCCCGAGGGCCACATGTGGGATATTTCTACTGCAGAATCTGGACAATAAGTATTGAGTTGCGTTTCTCTGGTAAAACATTTTGTGCATAAACTTTCTAAATGCTGTTGTGAATACTTTGAGGGGTCTAGTTTCTAAAATGTCGTGTTTCATAGGGGTGTCTAATATATAGGCCCCTCAAAGCCACTTCAGAACTGAACTGGAAGCCCAAAAAAAATAATTAGGCAATACTTCGCTTCTATACGAACTAGTTAGCGATTCACAGTGTGATGAAGTAAGGGGAAGCAGCGCTTATATGAGCGGTGCACCCCCTTCAAACAGCCGATGACTTTTCAGTTCACAGGTAGCAGAGTTACATGATGGGGAATTTGTTTTCCTGTTGTGTAACTCTGCTACCTGTCAATGGAAAAATCAGCTGCCAGAGTGAAAAATGTTTCCACACAGAGGAGTACCGCAAAGAAACACCTGGGAATCAGACATGATGGACTAACATTTTTCCCTGTGGTGGATGACTTTTCAGTTGACAGGTAGCAGAGTTACATGAAGGGGAATTATTTTTCATCGATGGCTAGTTAGGAGCGCTGCTTCCCTTTAGTTTTTTCTTGCTCACTGTGAATCTCCGACACAGGATGCAGCGGCGATCCACAGGTATTGCTCCTTTTATCCCAATTCACATGTTAGAATTCAATTTTTTTTATTTTATATATATATATATATATATATATATATAAAATACAGTATTTAAAACTAAGACTGTATAAACAGTTAATATACATTTAGAAAACTTATAATTATAAAGACCAAACTTTACGTATCATCATATAGGGTCAGTGTTGTTTAAAAACGCAGATATCCAGTGATTTCAGCTTGTGCTAGCAGTAATAGAATGAGAGCACCAAAATGAAGACTGAGATTGCAGAAGTTAGTAGAGCTGGGTGTAGTAGGCGGAGCAAGTGCACTGCTGCATGCACATTGCATGCTGGGACTAGAGCAGTGCATGCAGGGAGGAGAAACACAGGAAGAGAAGAGGAATGAACTTACTGAGCAAAACAAACCTCTCCAGGTAAACAATAGGGAGTAATGTTACTAAAACCATTTATTATCAAGAAAAAGCTAGACAGAGTGCACTAATATATTAATAGAGGAACATTGCATTGATTTAAAAAAAAAAATAAAGTATTGGAAAACCCCTTTAAATGCTATGTAGAACTTTGAAATAGTTTTCGATGATGGGTTTATTGACAGCGGGTCCTGCTTATCTCTAAAACGCAGGATCCACCTGTTATCACATCTTAGTGAATATATAAAATTGCCCCCCCAAAAAACACAATGAAAGTTTATTTATGTACTGTATATTATTTATTAGCAATAGTCTAACAAGAGATAGTTACACATTAAATAATACACCAATTATCAGATTATAAATAATGAAAACTTGATTAAAAATTAATAGTTTTTCCAGCATTAATAAGGGTTTTCCAAGATAAATTGCATTCTGTGGCATCAAAATAACAAAATTCTAAATTTGCAATATGCTTAACGTACCAAAGTGAAGAGGCTTCTCCATCACGATCTGTCAGCCTGCATAGTATTTGAATCCATGGCACAGAAATGCTCATAATGAAAATAAGTTTGTAATTTCACATGAATAATTCAATGCATTCATTTCTTGATAAAAAAAAAAAAAGGACAAATGATATTTAAAGTAATAGATATTAGATATTTTGGTCACAAGAACCTGTCACGTTGGGTACTTGGACCCACTGGGCCGTACCACCTTGACTGTATGGCAGCTGGCCAACAGGACACAGGTCACAGTCTATATTTTGTATAGGTGTACCTGTGGTAGCTCAGACAGTAGCAAGACAAGCTCGGATGGGACTAGGCAGCAGGCAGACACCAGGACAGGCATTGTACTCAGCGCAGCACGACTCCAACTCAATACGGCACTTGACCAGGATAGCACGGGATACAGGTTACAGGTAGCAGGAACGGGAAACACTGGGAACTGGAAAAGTTAGGAGACCATTTGCATAGACAGACTAGGGTAACGACAACAAAGTTCAGGCAAGGCAGGAAGGGGCTGGGCCCCTCTTAATGTCCAGGGTGCTCATGGGCTAATTTGGCACTTTAACGCAGGTGCGCGCTGGCCCTTTAAGAACGGCCACGAGCATGCGCGCGCACCCTACGAGACCCGGCCGAGGGAAGCGGAAGTGAGTGCTGGCGTCTCCTGAGGAGGAGATGGGGACCAGCGTTCACAGACCCATGGCCGTCAGGAGGGAGTGAGCCTGCCGGCCCACAGCCATGGGAATGACAGAACCATTTATTGCTTTTCAGGTCTTCAATAACCTGATCTTCAACCTACTAACTCTGATCTGTTCATTGGAGAGAGCCTATCCTAGAGTTAGAGTTAGTTGACTCCGCTATTGATTCCGTCGGAAAACCGGAAACCAGCCGGAATGGTGACGAACGGAAAGCATTAGCGATGTTTCCGTCACCATTGAGATCAATGGTGACTGAAACTGAAGCTGTGCTGTCAGTTTCACTTTCCGTTGTGGGGTTCACCCGACGGAACCCTCCAACGTTACCCCGGAACGGAAATTAACGGTGATGTGAACAGGCACTGAGGGCTTCCGTTTGTTTCCGGTTTTAACAGGGTTTCCGTTACAGTTTAACGGATCCGTTAAAAACGGAAGCCGAACGGTGATGTGAACAGGCCCTTATAGCCCTCAGGAGAAAACTTTCCCTACCTAACAGTCGGGCTCGTCCCGACGCGCGTTTCGCCGAGTGTATCAGCTTCTTCTAGGGGCGGGTACGCCATGTAAGTGGACGTCTTTTATTGGCCATCTATGATTGACATTAACAGTGGCTTATCACAGAGCTTGTGAGTAGATTGTCAGATCGAATAGCCAATCACAAATGAAGAGCTCTGTGTAAGTGAGGATAGGGTGTCAACAATGAGTGACATATACCCTGTCCAGTCATCTATCAATTATAACAAATACTGAGAGTACCATTGCGTCTTATAAATACAATTATAACACTTGTTTCTATGGGAAACATTTTGGATACTTGTTTATTACTACGGTAGTTTTGTCTATTATTTAGCCTTACTTAGTTCCAATTGAAGACAGGTCTGCATTAATTATATATATATATATATATATATATATATATATATATATATATATATATATATGTAGGCTTAGTCCCAGTTCTGGGTGTATGTGCAGCGTAGGTTCCCACCTTACAGAGGTCGCCTTGTCGTGGCAGGTGGGCTAACACTTTTTGATCAAAATGTGCACTAAGAACCTCCCTATTTGTAAGTAGATTTAGCTTTAGTGCATATCTATTTATATTTAGTGGTTTAGGTGGCATTAGTGTTGCAGGGTGCTGTCGCCATTTTTTTATATCTGCTGTATATCTGCAGTCATAGGTGTTCTTGCACCTGCGTATTTTGTATCATTTAGTTGGAATGTGCTGTTCAATTTTTTTTGTTGTGTTTATGGGATCCATATATGTGGGGTTAGTGACTGCCTCCACTTGTTGTTCTTGCACTCCTCCCACTCTGCCCTGGGTGATTTTAATCAGTTCAATGCTGGATCCTACCATCCCCAGGTATATATGTAGGCTTAGTCCCAGTTCTGGGTGTATGTGCAGCGTAGGTTCCCACCTTACAGAGGTCGCCTTGTCGTGGCAGGTGGGCTAACACTTTTTGATCAAAATGTGCACTAAGAACCTCCCTATTTGTAGGTAGATTTAGCTTTAGTGCATATCTATTTATATTTAGTGGTTTAGGTGGCATTAGTGTTGCAGGGTGCTGTCGCCATTTTTTTATATCTGCTATATATATATATATATATATATATATATATATATATATATATATATATACATAGAGAGAGAGAGAGAGAGAGAGAGAGAGAGAGAGAAAGGATGTATTTCTATTTTTATGATTGTTTTTACTTTTCTTCTTATATATTATACCGAGACTTATCAGTGTTTAGCTGAATTAACTGCTCTTTTTTTATTAGTTGAGTAATGTCTGTATTATAATGTATTATATTGTATTTAATACATACTTTTAGTAATATTTAGTCAGTAAAATCATTTTATTGAATTTTTTCAAGAATAAATAAGTCATCTGGATATGAGTAGGGTATTCATTTTTGTTTTTATTTATATATATATATATATATATATATATATATTCATACGTACGCAAATTGCAATAGTATGGGATATGAGGATATTGGAAGCTGGGGAGATAATCTTAAGGGTTGACATTTGAAACGATAAGTCAGGAGTGATGCAGATAAAAAAATCAAATCATGTGATGTTACTTTTTTGTTAATATTTCATATTAACATATAATGTAGGTATATTACCAAAGTGTGTTCACAGAAAGCACCAAAAATTGAAAGTTTTGTTCAGACCTTTTGGATACATGCTATTCATCCGAAAGATCCAATTGCTCTCTGTTTTTAATAGAGCATTGTCTAGATCTCCCCTGCATATACCCAGACTTAGATGGCAAATCACCCAACCCTTGAGATCTATCAGGCTGGAGTTATGTTTGAGCTTAAAATGTTTCGCAATGGGAGATGGTTGGAAGATTTTTCCACTTCGTTTTGATTCCATTAGCAATCTGTCATCATTTTTAATGTTGTTCATATGTCCATGTATTCTGACTCTCAGTTCTCGACTTGTCTTACCTACAGTTCCTGGACTTGAACTCTGGACTCTCCAGTCTTGGTTTGCAGCCTATGATGTACTGCTACAGAGTTTTGCTTGTTGCAGCCATGTGTTTGCTGCTCTTGGTGATTAGTTTGTGATTATACCAGTTATGTAGCCAATAACAGAATTTGCTACCTTATATTTACTCACATCTTTGTACTTCCTGTACCTGATAATATTTCTCTTGCCAGTAATACAGCCTTCCTGTGCTTAACCACTATTGCTCTCCTGTGCACCAAGCCCTGAATACATTTGACCACAGCTGATCATTCACTTATTGCCCAGCCATCATTTGGGGACTATTCTGGGAACCGCAACCTAGAAATCTCACTGCAGCAAAGTCTATCCTCCCTTCCGGAGGTTCAGGGTAAAGACCATGAGATTCCTTAGACTTCGCACCCCAGGTTAGCATGTGCCAATCCAATTGCAGCTCTTCTTTTTTCCAGCTTGCTGCACTACAACTCCTCAGAGTGCAACTCCTTGAAGTGCTACAAACTCTGCATTTCTACTGACTTATTGTAAACGGTGTCGTTTCCGCGCCTATTGGATTCCAGACCCGAGAACCAGCATCATTACAGAACCTTACAATGTAATGGATGCCAATTCCTCGGCCCTGCCCAGAAGCCTAACCAGAAATTATGTGTTAATCAAGTGATGACACTGTATACACATTGTTTATAGGTTGTTATGATACAGTCTCTTCCTCTTTTGTGAATTCTTCTCTCTCTTTTTTCTTTTTGTTCTCAATGGACATGAATTGTGGAAGCCACACCTTATCTTTTTGAGAACCTACTTTACCCTATATTTATGGTCAAAGGGTGAAAGCACACAAAGAAAACAACATGCTAGTTGTAGCTCTTTTTTTCTACCAGCTCTAGAAGCTGCTATTGCGAATTATTTAATGATATGCCCTCTATTTCTCAAGTGAAATAATATCCGTGATTTTCCATATTTATTCCCCTTTAGTTCTTAAAATTGAAATTGATCCTAATGAAAGATACCTGTTCTTACTTACCTTGAATGCATCTAAGAGGTCTGTAATAGCTAGCTTATACTTTTCTAACAAAGGTCAGGTGTAATTGATATTGTCTGTTCTCTGGAGATTGAATAGGTTTTATAGGTCCTTTATCAATCATAAGAGAAGGCTAATCTATTTTAGTTTAATACAGAGGCGTAACATGACGCTCCTGGGCCTGAATGCAAAATCTATTTCTTCAGTGTTTACGAGACACAGCGCTGTACATCAGTAGTGGCTGTGCCAGGGATATGTATGGCGCTGAGCCTGTAAACTGTGAAAATAGGCTGTGTCAAGAAACACAGCGGCCTCACCGTGGGGGTGCCAGGAGGTGATCGGTGGGAGTGCCGGGAGTTGGACCCTAACCGATCTGATATTAATGACCTATACTAAGGATAGGCCATCAATAAAAAATGTCCGGACAAACCCTTTAATACTGTCTGAAAATATGTATTTGAATTTCAGTAGTACAAGACTGACCCACTGTGCTATATGAATCGCACTAGAAAATTCATAAAGATAGGCTCGAAATGTATTAAATCAAATTTAATTAATAAACCAACTCATATATTAATTGTTGTAATCAATACTGTATGCTTCATTTTGTACTTGGACTTTGCTCACGATGGTCTCTACGGTCACTATGTATGTTTTTGTTACTTTTGTTCTAAATGCATAAAGAGCCAGATTATCATAGTCTCCCCTCAATACTTTAAGAACAATTTGATCCAACCAGAAATATATTCAGGATATATATATGAATCATAAAACTTCCCCCGATAATAAAATAATTTATTACCACAAAGTTGTGTGATAATTTAGATATAGGCAGAGCAATGGTGCTTTTCCCACCAGATCTCATACTGCACTTGGTTCTCACAAAGCACATAAGCTTTGATAAACACCCTTAGTGCCTTCCTGGCAAGTGTTTATACATTCCCTGTCATGGATTACTATATTTTCAAAATCTTGACATAAGATTGCTGACAGATCCAGAGAAAACGTGTAATGGGTTTCATAGAAAGGGGTTTCCTAAAATAGATGCCTCTCTGCTCAGATGTGATAAGAATAACAAAATAGTTGAAAATACAGATGGTATTGGGTAGAAATGGGAAGAAATATGTTCTAGCACGTTCCTTATCATGTATACAAGGACCATTGTAAGCTAGAACAAGCTACCGTATAAGACCCCATGCACACGACCGTAGAATTCATCCGTAATTACGGACCCATTAATTTCTATTGTCCATGGACATCTTCCCGTATATTTACAGGAAAGTGTCCGTGCGGTAGAATTTTTTTTGCTTTTTACGGGCCATGCTCCTATATTTTATATGGGAGCACAGCCTGCAAATGAGGGTGGCTGTCCGTGGCCATCAGCTGCCAGCCGTGCCCATAATTGCAGACCGTGATTACGGGCACGGTCATGTGCATGAGGCCTAAGCCGTATAAAAGGTGCATTACTAAAAAAAGACTGCTGACTGACTAATAGTATTCTTTCAGCATAATTTACAGCCTGTGTTGAAACACTGTAATTTAGATTAACTAATGAATGTCGTTTTCAGAGTGTGGGCTCACATGGAATAAATAGGTTACAATGTCGCTACGTTTTTTTACCTTGTTGCTAACCAGTAGAGATTCAGATTAGGCTATCAAGCAATTAAGCTCTTTTCTGGGTATGGGTTTTGCAGATTTTTACAAGGTAATATATATAATATAATAAATGTATAGTATATTTTACTATATTAAAATTCATAGTATTCTTGTATTTTCCACCTTAAATGTACAATTGACATTTAAAATAACATAAGAAAGAGCCACGTGAAATATAAAAAGTCATAAATAATAGCTGTGCAATCTAAGCTAATAAGAATGTACATCATAAGTATCATAAATAGACATACACAATGATTCCAGTCCCTAAAAATGTACTTTGTTTCCTATCTCTTATTCCATGTAGGGAGCTCAATATGGTGCTACATCCAGGATTATAGCCAGCACCAAGCAAACATGAGCGGATGCTATGCCCACTAGGTTTTATGGTTCATTGTGATCTGGGTAAATATACTGTAGGCTTGGGGTAGACAAGGGGCCCACTGTGGTTCTGTTGCTAAAGTTCAACATGCCCCTGGAGCCGGCTCTAAACACAGTACGTTTTTATCCCTCTGCTCCTGCACGATAACATGGAAGGAAGATGAAAAATCGAATTAAAAGGGATGCCCAGTTGTGGGTTCAGTACACACCCAGTTGTGGGTTCAGTACACACCCAGTTGTGGGTTCAGTAAACTTTGATGAAACAATTTTGGGCAAAACTAAAACGCAGTGTTTTGCCTGGTGCAAGGTCTGAGGGGGCAGCAAATATTAGATAGTAACATATTTAGTGGGTTTAAAAAAGACATAAGTACATCATGTTAAAACTTTGATACTTACAAACCTCAGATGATCAAGAGAAAGGCAAAAACCACCCTTCAAGCAGCAAAGACCAATTTGACAGAGTGGAATTCCTTCCTAACCTCTACCAGTAATCGGATAGATCCTTGTATAATATATTCAACATTAATAACAATATTGTGTTTTTCAAGGAAAATGTTTAGCCCTTTATTAAATCTATCCAACCATTCAGACATTATCAAACGATGAGGGAGTAAATTCCATAGTTATAGAGGCAGAAAACAGTGTATCCATTTTGCATGGAGTATTTCTTTATAGACATGTAATGTCCATTCATAAACATGCTTTATTAGTCCATAGACATGGACAACCCCCCACACAAATATATACAAAAATTAAAACATAATTAAAACATAGACTTTTTTAAGACTGTTTTAATTTTTGTATATATTTGTATTTGGCTAATACATAGCCAAACATGGCTGCATTCAAGCCAGCCAATGTGCCGACCAAGACTTTAATAGTCTAAAATCCACAAGTCAGAAGTCCAAAGTTATATGGAATCAAAGCTCCAGAATAAGAAAATTAAACAGTTGGTAGTACAAAAAACTTTGAGGGGCATAGCTATAGTGGGTGCAGAGGTAACAGTTGCACCCGGGTCCTGGAGCCCCTCTGCATCATAGGAGGACACCAGTATTGTAAATAATGTGTGAAAGTTTGGGAACACTGTTACAGATTTTTTATTGGGCCCAGAGTCTTCATGTTACGTCTCTGAGAGGGTCTTCAATCTAGTTAGAGGGTTGAGGATGAATATGGGAGCATTGTAGAAAGACAGAAAAAACAGTTGACCTATGTTAACTTTCTAGATATAAATGTAACTACTTTGTCGTCTATAACTATTTTCTGTATATAATCTTGCTTTTTCCTATATAATCCAGTCTTTAATTTTCCTGCAGTCATGTTAAGTGGATGGCTCAGACGAATGGATAAAACAGGCCGATAATTCATTAGATCTATTAGATCACAACATTGTAAGGTTTATAACATTATCGATAACATGGCTATAACAAGTATTCAATATACCTAGCCTACTAAGGTTTGTAGAATATACAGGGCAGCTTAGTACTATATACAATACATTCTACCATGACACGTCTAATGCAAACACTCAAATATAGGATGGGTTAGATTTTCTAATAAGACTCTCTGATGGATCTACCAGTAGGTTTAATGATGGGCCTGAGCTGCATCCATCCATCCAAATCTCAATATTTCTCATATTTTCTTACTTTTATATTTAAAACAACATAAATTTATTAAGACTCCTAAGGCCCTCTTATACGGCCTGATATGGGCCGTGAAAGAATGCGTCGATCAACGAAGCAAATCGTTGATCGGCGCTCGTTTGTTCGTTTCAAAAGGAGCAATGATCAGTCATGTATGGGGACAAGCGTTCGTTACTACGATACCTCGTCCCCATACATTTATATAATGTCGGCAGCACATCTCCCTGTTTACACTGGGAGATGTGCTGCCAACAACTATAATATTTTTTGCTGCATAAACGATACAATTAGCCAATCATCGATTGATTGTTGCCCTATCTACACAGGGCAATGATCATAATAGAGCGTTTATATGAGTGCCCGTTTGCCCGATTATTGGCTCGTGTAAAAGGGGCCTTAGTGTCCAAGCGTTGTCTATGTGCAGTCATTGCAAAGATTATAACCAGGTATAAAAGCAGATTGTGAGACCATGAGTGGTTATACAGACTATAGACTTCCAGCCTAATCTATCCGTAGAGGAGGAAAGAACCTTATTTGCTTGTTATATGTTTTTTTTCTAACTACAGACCTTATCTTGTAGATTAATGTAACACTGAGCTACACGGCACTTCCATTCAGTGCTAGTTAACTATTCAAGACAAATTTTCCTTTAGGCTAAAAATAGAAAAACACATTGAGTATTGTTGTTTTGTATTGGCTTTCACTTCAAAGTATCCTGCATGTTTCCATTTGTATTCTGGTCATCTTTGTGCCTTTGATATAGAGCATGTGAATCGTGACCGGTAGTAATTAACAGTTCAATGTGCTAGATGTTACTGGAGGGAAACGCTTCAATCTTTTGCACAATGGTTTACCATGGCAACAACATGAATTACTTATAACCAAAAATGCATAGAAGCCTACAATCCATTCACTGTGGTCATGTAAATCTCAGAATACATGATTAGAAAAACAAAAACATACAGATTTATTATGAAAAATTTTATCTAAAAACATTCACAAACCATTGGTTTAATTACTTTTTAAATTTTTAGGTATAATTTAATAGAATTTATCAATATGTCATTTTATACTTTTTACCTAAGAAGGTCCAACGGGACTACCATGATTTTACATGGATGATTTCCCTGGAAGCTACTAAAAAGACACAAATAAGGATTGGGATTCAAAAATTTATAAACCCAAAATATTAATCAGGCCTCATGATACATAGTTCCCATATCCCATTTTTACATGTTTTCCATCCTGCTCATGATTCTCACACAAAAAAAAAGAAAAGGAAAAAAAAAAAAAAAAACAGTCCAGAGATTGTTTGATAAAAAATTTGGCTCCTGGATTTCAAAGATATATTTTACTACTGAGAGAAAACATTGGTCTGTTTATCATCTTTCGCGTGCATTTACTAATATGTCTCAAATAGATTACAAGAGATCAGAATAAGGCCTCATGAACGTGACCATTACCGATCCATTTTGTACGGATTTGTACGGATTTGTAATATCGCGCCCAAAGAAAGCCCAAGAGCCAAAATATAGACACTTATCCCAGGTAATCACTGCCCGAGCAGTCACATCGACCTCTAAAATCCACATACCCAAATTGCATGACCCCTACGTCACACTTAGAGCCTCATTTTAGGTTCATCGGTGTCTGGTCAATACCGCAGCCTATCTCGGGGCTAAAGCAACAGCTTAAAGTTGTGGCCTTCCTCCTGTACTTGTGGCGTATGACTATTCGAACATTCCCTACATCTCCCACCTCTCCTACAAAGGATGAACGAGCAGAGACCAGTTTCCTTCCCTGTCTCAGGCCAGAGTTAGCTTCAATGAATCAGTCACTCAGACTATCTAGATCTCCCAACATTGAATCCCAACTCAAACAGCTTCAGAGACACTAAACAGATTATCACAAGATTGAGGCACCTTAATAACTTAGTGCAACATTGTAACCCGAACTCTGTTCTCCAGGACCCAATATATCAGGTCAGTGAGAAGCAAAGACCCATACTTCTCCCCCTCTCATCTGTCAACATGCTGTTGGTACTTTGTCAGCTGTTGCAATCTATACCATACAAGAGATACTACTTGTCCTCAACCTTTACACTTTTCCGCTTTCAACAACCAGCCCCACTCCAAAATAATCCCAACTGCAAAAGTCAACTTCTTAAACCTTTTACGACCGCCCTAAAACAAAAACAAACTCAATTTATCTGTATTTTCTCATTTGGGTTCTCAATTTCAGCCAAAAGGTCAGAGATACACAGCAAGAAACTCATTGGACATCCAAGACCTATGTGACGAATTGAACATCTTCCTAGACACATACCCAAACCTGGAGGCCATTCATAGTACTATGAATCTGCAACTACTTCCTAAACCTATTCCATGGAGACCGTGCACACTCCCAAGATTAAACAAGACCGTTCCAGACTTTGCTTTCATCAGCAGCTCTGTCACACAAAACCTAAAACAAGAGACAAGCTCTATTGCAATACACACCCACTACTCCAACAGAATTTCCTAAATGTCTGTGGACATTAAACAAGGGAAATTAGGAAATTATTTGATCAGAAAAAATATCCTTCAATAATCAATGGTTCCGCTCCTCATCTACCATTGAATTCAAAGGGTGCATCAATTGTGCTGGCCTTAAAAATATTATTTACATAACAAAACGTCTTAACCCCTAAAAGCGACCTCCAGTACAAAAAAATAAAAAGATTTCACTATACATTGGAAATGTATAGTCAACTTATCTGCTGCCCCACTCCTGAATGATCCGGCCTCCGTTCCCATCTCTCACTTTCTAAATTGGCCACCGCAATCTCATACTTCGCTGTGGAGAGCTTCTTTGCAAGTCTGAGACATGCCCCAACCCTTTCTGATGACCTTCGACGGACGAGCGGATGAGGTCTTTACTGCTAAACACAGTGCCAACACAGGGACCGACGTCATCAGCGATGGTCCATGGGAGAACAAAGGAGTGGGTGGGTTTACACAATAAAAACACTCTTAAAATAATTATTTGTTTTTGTGTCGCCACATTCTGAGAGCCATTATTTTATTTTTTTTACCATCAACAGAGCTTCATAAAAAGGTTTGTTTTTTTGCCAGTTGAATAGGAATTGTAGTTTTCAGTTATACCATTTTAAGGATACATAAGACTTATTGATGAACTTTTATTCTTTTTTTTTTGGAAGGGAGATGAAAAAAAAGGAGTTCACTTTGCGGAATATAAAACGTTTTATAGTATGGGTCGTGAACGGCAGCTCATTAATAAGCATGCCATTGCTCTGCCACATTCAAAATGTAAGTTATCCTAAATCTCGAAACTATCAGATATAAATGACAGACCGCTGAAATCAGTGTGTCTGTCTCTACTTTATGTTGCCCTCAGGGAGTCAGTCACAGGTTCCCCCTAATGGCCAGACATACAAGTTTCCATTGTACAAAAACTAAAACTAAACTATTCAATATTCTTGCTCCATAGCTAAAGAATGGTAATAGGACTGTGAATAAAAGGAAAAAATAAGTTGTTATTATTACAAATGTGGTTACATTTCTGTATTTTATATGTAATGACAGAAAATTGATGTTTTACTTTGGTACATTTCCCTACAAAAGAATGTAGATATGATTATTTTGTAAATGCACATACGGTAAAGTTAACAGCAGTGAGCAATAACAAGCTGTTGGGTATTTTTGTTCTCTTACATTTCTGAAAATATATAGAAGAAATTAAAAGCAATGCACAACAGCCATTATCCCCCATAAAGTCAAGTGTTGTTGTAAGTGTAAAGTGTTCTGCAATCATGCCACCTCTATACTTAAGGAACAGCTGAACTGCTGTATAAAGAGCTCACGCTACAAAACAGCCATGTTTTATTAATCAGCTCAACAAAGTATTACTAGTTCCTGTGCTGCCTCATCTAAAAGGAACCACCAGCAAAGTTGTAATATAACAAATTGGTCTAACTAGCATGCTGTAGTCTCCACTTTAAATAATTAATTTTCTTACTTTTACATCCCTGCTCTTAGGCAGCCGTTAGTTGGGAAGAACATAAAAATCAAAAAAATGTTTCTTATTTTCAAAAAACATATAAGAAAAGAACACAGACTACAAATATAGCCATACAAGACACAAGAGTGTAGCTATAGGGGGTACAGAGACAAGGGCCAGACTTATGTTGGATGTTGCCTTGTATAGTACCTTTTTTTTTTAATCTCCCTTGCCCATATGGTGTTTTGTCATACAGTATACAAATACCCATATGAAATAGTGCCTAATTATAAATATCATACAGTGCTACATGTTGGCCAAATAACACTTTTATACAGTTGCCTAAATAACATTGCTATATAGTACCGCCACCACCACTACAAAAATAATATACTTTACAATGCCAATACAGCAGTGTAATGTAAATACCGCCATACAATGCTCACATAATACTGCCATACAGTCACCAAATAGCCGCGTCATGTGTAATGTATTAACAGTGCAATATAATTAATGATAAGATTTCTGGTGGTCACAAATGCCCCTGAAGCAACCCCCCTCCCCCCACAAGCGGCTCATACGTCGTGTGTGACAGTCGCATCCACCTAAGGCCGGCTATGTGCAGAAGTGGCATTCACACTCCGGCCCATAGTAAATGATCATGAACTGAAATCTGGTGGCTCCTTTACTTTTAAGAGAAAAATATTTAATAGGTCAGTTTATTAGCCTAATGAAACAGAGGTAGTACCCCCCTGGGAGACCCACTGAAAACTACTACTATTTTGTGAATTGCTACCGTTTGTGAAGTTCCATAGCATGTTAGCACTCTTTGGATTCTAATAATCATGGAGTAGATCAAATTTACCATGTATGTTTATCAGCAGGTGAGGCATGCTTTTTTCTGGCTTCATGAAAGATACTTTTAGATTAGTATATTAGGTTTTAAAGGAGATAGAGAGGTGCTGGCAGATGCATGGTCTTTCTTTTTGTATTGTAATGTACATTTTGGAAACTTACAAGTACTCTCTTATACTTTATCGAAACTCATTTTCATTTCATCAGATTGAGGGTCTATATGCAGTCACCTCTTCACTGAAAACAAAAAGCAGTACCTCCTCGTTCTTGAGCATTTTTTCCAGTGCCACCGCCATCCATGTCAAAATTTAAGGGCAGTCCGCAAAAATCTGGTGTTTTTTTCTACCGTCTGTAGTGTCCGGCAGAAAAAAAACACAGTCCGTGATTTAGTCTCCATCCCCGAAATGTTGAACTGTGATTGTGCCAAAATGTACATACGCAGTGCAAACAAGAGAAAAGTAGGCCACGGCCCGTGGCAAATGCATTTAGGTGCCGGAGGACGGGGGACGGAGTCAAGTGAGTGACAGTCTGAGTGAGGTCGGTGCCGGGAGTGGACCAGTCCAGTCACCTGACGTCAGTGACGTGAGGTCAGGTGACTGGACTGATTCACTGCCAGGCCGGCATTGACTTAGACCGCCTGTGCATCATTCACTTGGCTCTGACTGCCCTCCTTCCGCTCCTAAATGTGAGTGACATCAAGCAGATCTGAGAGCAGTGAGTGTGGGGGGTGGTGCGAGTGGTGATGGAGTCCGACTCCCCAATCACAGCCCCGCTTGCAGCTTTTCCGTGCTAAGTTAGCATGGGAAAGCTACAAGCGGGATTGTGATTGATTGGTCACTCCAAGCACACTGCACTGGGAATAATTTTGTAATGTGTCCATAAAAATTTTGGACTGTCTGATTTTTAGCTCAGTTGTCCAAAAATTACTGAAGTGGAGGTTGGGAACCCTGCATCAATATGCTTTTGCTTGATAGCTCAGGTATGAACCTTTTTTTTGTCCATGTGGCAACCATCATCTTATTCTATTCTAATGCAATGAATTCCTTATGTGAGTCTCACTGACTTTCATAATATAAAATAAAACATTATGGATGGTGTTTTGTACTATGCTCATCTACACATAACATTATAGCTAGACAATAATAGCTTTTCTGATTTAAAAAGTCAATTTATTTTATTTTGACTTTTTCACCCTACAATTGCAGCTGTGAATATAAACAAACAAACACTATTCTGTAAACGTAGCACAAAGATATTAAGGAAAAATAGGTCACAATGTATTACTACATCATGTCTTGTGTTGTTTCTTGCTAGCTTCTTCATAAGGAACTCTTGAGACTTGAAAATCCTTTGAAACGTTGTTGTTATGATACTTCAAAGTGTTTGCTGTTAAGGAACCACTTTAAAATGAAATGTAGTTGTGTCAAAAACAAGACAAAGTTCCTACCTTATTACAATTATACAGTATGTGAATCTTCAGAATTTGACAGAGAATATTGATAAAATAAGAATGAGTGAATGACTGAGTGATCTCAAGACTCTTACATTTCTACTTGATCACAGTTTACAATATTTAACATATTATACCTAGAGCAATTTTCACCTTTTCTTGCATCATGACATACATGTACATTGCATGCTAGAGTGACTTCTTGCAATGACTCCCAGAATCCTAACTATTGGCTATAGCATGTGTATGTTATTCGGAAATTAGATTGTAAACTGCATTAGGGATAGGGACTGGCATGAGTGATTAAGAACAGCTCAAAAATCTCAGGTACCAAATTTTTACCCTTTGTCAATTTAAAACCTATTGAATATTTATCATTTGATAAAATTAACACTAAATGTTAAAGGGTAACTAAACTTTAAGAAAACATCTGACACATCACTAGAAGCTTTGATCGATGGGTCTGAGCACCAAGACCCCCACCGATCCCTTAAATGAAGCAGCAGAATCGCTTGGGTGAGTGATGAGCCGCTTAGTTTCTGATCAGCTTTTGTCGGAAAGCCAAGCAATTGGTGTATGTGCTCATAGACTTTCTATTGAGTTCAGTACACCATTACATCGGCTTTCCGAGAAAAGCTAATCAGACACGAAGCAGCTCAGCGCTCACCCGAGCGCTTCTGCCGCTTTGTTTTTACGATCGGTGGGGGTCTCAGTGCTCCGACCCCCACTGATCAAAACTTCTGATATGTCACTATGACATGTCAGAAGTTTTCTGAAGTTTGAGAGTTTAGTTACACTTTAACCCATTAAGTTCTTTACCATACACTTTGCTGGACCTGGGCAGGGGATATGAAGGGCATATCCCCCCTTTACCATTTCTTCTCTTCAGAGCTTACCATAATATGTATGCGATAGGATTAATAGGGCATATTTCCGAAAACTTGCATAGTGCCCTGCAGTATGCCACTGTGTAATTCGAATGTAGCTTAAACTGTATTACCCAATATGGTGCCCATCTTCTGAATATGTCAGCCCTATGGAGCGCTATAATAGATTAAAGGGAATCGGTCATCAGCATTTCGCCTATTAAACTCTACTCACCCCTCGCTGACCGCTGCTGTCAAAAGTTAATTGCCGTTATCCCCTCTCAATAAGCTCCTCCTCCAACCGTAAATAACAGTCTGCAAACATTTTGCACTTTTTTTTAGTAATAATCCAGCAGTCTCGTTCGTTCCTCTTCTTATGCCCACCCACCGCCGAAAACTGGCCTGCCCTGAATGCCAAAATCTCATCTGAGATAGCACACATGAGACTGTCATATATGGTCTGATACCCTTCCCTGCTTCCTCAGGGCCTCAAATCAAGTCACTGTGCAAGTGCAGCTATGGAGTCCCATTGTGTGCACGCACCAGTACAGGACATCGATGCGCAAGCGCAGGATTTCTTGTGTGCTGGGGGGAGTCGAGGAGCTGTCAATCAAAAGAAAGGAGGCGGGGTTAACTCAGAAAGGCTTTGAGGTATAAAGATTGATTCTTTTCAAACGTAGGTACAGAGCCTACTTAGAAGATAATTATAGGTTACATAAAAAAGATTTTTCACCCACTTTCACCAGGTATTGCTGGTTTAATAGGTGAAATGCTGGTGACACATTCCCTTTAAGTCAATCAGAATTTTGTGCTTAGAAATTTTTGCAAGGAGGAGGTACATCTCTAAATTGAATAAAGCAGTAAATTTAACATGTGAATATTTGACCCTC
This sequence comes from Rhinoderma darwinii, assembly GCF_050947455.1. Lineage (NCBI taxonomy): Eukaryota > Metazoa > Chordata > Amphibia > Anura > Rhinodermatidae > Rhinoderma > Rhinoderma darwinii. Next base: position 93,567,184 of record NC_134694.1, read on the forward strand.
AAACATACATACCAAACATCTATACATATATTGTTTCCAGCCAGGGGTCTTCAAAAAGTGTAAATTGTTTAAGACATGTACTCTGAACTGCATGGAATAGACAATTCGGTATAAGTATAAGCTAAATGCTAAATAATTTGACATGTAGATCCAATAAGTTGTAAGATTGTTGAAAACATGCAACCTTACATAACATAATGTGGTTCATAGTGTAAAGGTCCTCTTACACCGGCCAATTTTGACTGGTGCAATAAGCGCCGATCAACGAGACAGCTCGTTGAATGGCGCTCATTTGCTCCTTTCACAAGGAGCTATGTATGGGGACGAATGCTTGTTACTCCGATCGCCCCCATACATTATTATCATGTCGGCAGCGCGTCTCCCTGTTTACATAGGGAGATGTGCTGCCCGACAACGATAATATTTCACTTTTTTTTAAAGCGATACGATGAGCCGATGAACGAGCGCTTGCTCGTTCATCTGCTGATCGCTGCCCTGTTTACACAGGGCAATTATCGGCAACGAGCGTTGCATGAACGCTCGTTTTCCCGATAATTGGCCAATGTAAAATGGACTTATGTTCTAAGCAAGTCTGTGATGTATTTCTATATGCTTAGAAAGTACACAGAACTGTCATATATGATAATGATCAAGTCATTGTAATGAAAAAACACAATGATGCTGTGAATTTAACTTTCCCCAAAGTAAGAACTACAAAAGAATACATTAACACCAGCATCAACATGCTTGACACATCCTTAGATTTCCAGATTTTCCATAGTCTGTTTAAAGTAATCTTGATGTGTATCTAAAAGACAATTAAGTTACACATTTATTGTTAGCATTGAGCTGAAGTTGGGTTAATGAGCTTTCAGTGAGCTCATAAAGGCTTTCCCTGCAAGAAACGTAAAATGTTCAATATTTATATTGTAAATAAAATCACAGAATGAAACGGATCAAACGAAAATAAGTTTCATTTTAATAGTAAAGGAAATTTCCAAATACATTAGCATATTTGGATGAAAACTAAAAATTCCTTCTAGAAATATTTTCCTAACATAAAGGACCTCCTTATTTTGGGTCACAAGAAAAAATAGATAGTGATTTTACATAGGCACCTTATACGACAATGGGAAATGACAGGAGTATGGATCTCTTATAAAAATAAAAAATTTTAGCAGGAAAAACGTAAGACCAATAATTAATAGCTAAAAACAATATTAAATTTAAACATGGCAAGGCTCTTCATTGTAGTAAGTCCTTTGATAATACTATAAAAAAAAAACAGTAAAAACAATTGATTTATCTGACAATGTTGTACAGAATATGGATGAAAAAAGACATATGTCCATCATAACCAGGGGAGGAGTGAAAGGGATGGAGGAAAAAAAATATGAATCCTAGTTTACCTTTTTGATCTGGAGAAACCCAAAAGCCCTGTAAGGCATGGTATGGGCTAATTTGTCCCAAAGGGGAAAAATACCTTTATGATCTAACAGTTAGACTGTAAACAACTTGTGTAAGGAGTAAGATATAAAGAAAAATATCTGAGTTGGTGTGAAATAATGTAGCATTGGAAGAAGATATAATTATTAGTTTATTAACTATAGCGTGACAGGTCATCAATGTATAGGTATCAACATGTGTAGCAATGTGGCAAAGAAAAAAGCTAATCTGTTTGGTAAATAAAATATCTGGACCTTTAAGGTAACACTGGGTTTTCTAAAAAAACATTTTGTTTTGTTTTTTTTTTGGCGGGGGGGGATCAAAATCCAGTAATCTCATTAGAAACAAAAAGTTTCCCCCTCAAGATCTGTGTACAACAAATGACAGAGCCTAAGCACTATAAAACTAGTCCACGTTATTATATAATACAAGAATTCTATAAATGATGAGCCAAATTCCAAACAATTAGGGTGTTTTTTAAGATTGTAATATTTAGCCCTTTTGTTTGATGTAATACGTCAGTATAGTTGAGTCTCCAATTTGTTAAGTTCAGCAATGTATGTTTGATATTATCTGCTAACATGTTGCCTTATATAAATGAAATGGAAAGAAAGCATTTTTTTTCCTCAGTTTTTCTTCTATATTCATTTTTGTTTAAAGGTCCGAATAACTATGTAATAATTATTCAAAAACAGAAGGAATCAGGATGTGGGCCAATTCTTTAGAACCATACATTTTAGGTTACATGGGTCTTTTTTTACACAGTGCATTACTAATAATTTTTATCGGTTCTACTAATAATTTTTAGTTTAAGATGCCATCATTAAAAGGGCTGTTTAATAAAAGACAATCACTATTTATATGGACATCATACAGAGGGGTGCCCCCAGGGGCGTAGCTAAGGGCTCATGGGCCCCGATGCAAAGGTTCTTCTTGGGCCTCCCCAAACTTCTCATGGCCGACGGCCCGCAGCTCTCAGCTCTCCTAAGTGACCCAAAGAAGCAGCACTAGCAGCCAGGGGCATCACTAAAGTCTTGAAACTTCAGGGGAAATAGCCCCAATATATATACCCCCCAAAAAAGTCTGTGCATGTATGTATATGTGTATATAAGAGACAGCGTATCTATAGCACTACGACCCTATAGCTATGGATAGGATTATATATAGTGGCTCAGCAGACAGTATCACACATGATAGGATTAGATAAAGGGCCCAGTTCGCTGATATTGCGGCTCGAGCTCTGGACCCTGGAAAAGTATGTATAAGGGTATGTGCACACGATAACGACAATTACGGCTGAAATTACGGAGCTGTTTTCAGGAGAAAACAGCTCCTGCATTTCAGACGTAATTGCTCGTACTCGCGTTTTGCGAGGCGTTAATTACGGCCGTAATTTGGATCTGTTCTTCATTGAAGTCAATGAAAAACGTCTCAAATTACGTCCCAAGAAGTGTCCTTCACTTCTTTGACGACGCTGTTATTTTACGCGCCGTCTTTAGACAGCAACGCATAAAATTACAGGTCGTTGGCACAGTACGTCGGCAAACCCATTGAAATGAATGGGCAGATGTTTGCCGACGTATTTGAGCCGTGTTTTCAGGCGTGATTCGAGGCGTAAAATGCCTCGTTTACGCCTGAAAATAGGTCGTGTGAACCCAGCCTAAGAATTGTTTTGCTTTTTTATGTGTTACTAATTATTTTTGTGTGTTTTTTTAGAAGTTCAGTTGTTGGACTACTTCGGATTCGATGATTACTTCGATAACGGCGTTTTTTTTTATTCTCAATAATATGGTTAATGAGGGTTGTGTGGGATTTTTAGCATAGGGAACAGTGGCATTGTTGTATACCTTAGCATTAGGAGTTTCCGGTGCGGTTATCGCGGACTCTAGTGTGTTTTAGGGTCAAAACCACTGTTATGCCCATGTTTAAATGCTGATTCCGGATTGATATCTTTATAATATACTGAGTCATAGAGGGTTCACAACTGAATCAGGACTTGGTAGTTATTGTTTAATACGTTTTTTATACACACGGTGGGGCTTTTTCACAGTGGTGAGTGTACCCCTGTTTTTAGAGAGTTATAAAATAAAGTTATATTTTACTCATATATCACTTCAGTGAATCTACTAACTTTCTTATATTGTGGGAGCACAATTATATGTATCGTTTAATACAGTGAATTATTGTGTGGGATTTTTAGATACAACACAGCAGCAGCAGCCTAGCATTACCAGGGTGCGAAAGGCTACTGTGTTTGGCCTTTCCCAGCCTAATAATACCAGCCTTCAGCCGCCCCAGTGCCCAACCATCACTATAGATGGCCGGGTACTGGATCGTACCCGACTTTTCCTGGTACCCCTGGGGGTGGTGGGTATTGGGGTAATAATTGGGGTTAGTGTTAGCCTTTTCAGCGGCTAACACTAAGCCCCGCCTTAGTAATAGATACTGTCAGTCAGCGGCCATTACTAAGGTGGTAGTAATAAAGTTTAAAAAAAATACAAAGACGTAGAAAAAATATTTTATTGAAATAAAAAAACCCACACAACCCTCATTAACCATTTTATTGATAATAAAAAAGCCATCATCAAAGTAGTCCTCGAATCTGACGTAGCCCAACGACCAAACCTGTAAAAAAACCACAAACACAAAAAAAAAACACATTAGTAAGGGCCTGTTCACATCACCGCTGCCCTTCCTTTGAGAGGTTCCGTCGGAGGTTTCCGTTGGGTAACCCCTCAATAAAAAGGCAACCTGAAACCTCAGCTTCCGTATCCCTCACCATTGATCTCAATGGTGACGGAAACGTTGCTAAAGGTTTCCGTTTGTCACTGTTGTGACAGGGTTCTGTTGCTCAGTCGACTGCACTATTGTTTCCGTCAAAACAACGGATGCCTGTCACAATAGTTACTGTTAGATTACTGTTTGCTGTAGCCCTGTATCTAAGCTACCACATGGTCGGCTACCCATTGATGGCCTATCCTCATGACCGGGACCCCCACCAATCAACTGTTTTGAAGGGGGTACAGCACTTGTACAAGTGCTGCTTCCACATAATTTCCCTTACTTTCTCACACTGTGAATTGCTGACACGTCCATGTCAGCAATTCAAGTCTGGGAAAGTGACTGGAATGAATGGGAAGTAGTGCTCGTACGAGCGCTGCACCCCTTTCAAACAGCTGATTGGCGGGGGTCCCGGGAGTCGGACCCCGACCTATCAGCTCCAGCAGACAGTGGTATTAAACCCTCTGCCGCAGTAGGTTGGGATTTTGTGCGCATCATTGTGACATCATGCGCTGCGCACAGCGCTGTGATGCCAGGACCTCCGCTGCGCTTCGGAACCAGGGAGGTAATTACTGTCAGTTACTATAGTAACGGGGACCCGTGTAGTTTAATACATAGGCCCGTTACTTTAGTAACTTTTCATTAATGTGGTGCGGGGGGCCACAGGCCCCCTGGCAATTGCGACCGCTGCGACCCCCTATAGTTACACCACTGGGTGACCTGCTTAAGAATCGCCTGGTACGAGCCGAAACAGTGAGCCACTTACAAGTATTACATGGACAATCATTCATGTCTGTCTGCGACTACCGCTATTTGCTGTGGGTGTCAGGAACCGATCCCCATGTTACAGGGGTTTTCTGTGGTGAAACAATCCCTTTAAAAGTGTACATCAATGCTGTTTTTGATTTGTGATAAATTAATGACTTCTGGATTAAGGCCTCCTTTAGGACTATTTTATGCATAAAATTAGACTGTTGGAACATTTGGACGCCTGTATGCTAAAATCCTATAGAATCAACCAATAATTATTGACCCCAATGAGTTTGGAAAGTAGGACTCTGCTACGAACTATGAGAATGTTTTTTGGACATCAGTTAGTTAAAATGTATCTTTGTCCATGATTAAATATGTCAATCAAAAAACATGTCAAGTTAACACGCTAAGATGAATAATGTTTTTTTTTTCATGTTGTAGTCAGCTGCATTGATGCATGGAAGAAGCCGTTTTAGCATAGAAACAAAGGCTAAACATTTGTCAGTTTCATTCACAGTCACACAACAATGAACATTTCTGTTTTTCCCATTTAATAGGCACACATCAAGTGGCATGTTACTAAATCGGAATCGTGTGACATCACCAGCTACAGCCTTTTATTTGAAGAACATGAATAAAGGAAAGAATCAATTTACATGACTGAGCTTGTAAACAAATCAAAGAATATACTACCGAACAGAGACAAGCTATGTGGCTCTGAGTGACAGCATTGTCTGTCAACAACTCAAAATGTTTAATCAAGTAAGTCTAAGAAGAACCTTGAAGCTTATAAATGGTAACCAAATAGGAGTAAAGAGGAGCTTCCGCTTGAAGCCATTTTAAACCCTGGTTCCACCATAAACCTAAAAATTCAGGTTTGACTAGTTACATACAGTTCCCAACTCCTTCAAAGGCATATACACAGAGGCCATGAAAATCGGGGTGAAAATACTAAATGATAGCTCTGTAGTGTCAAAAGAAACCCATTCTTGACTCCTGCACCTCAGAAGCTCCTATTTAATGAGGAAAAAGTTTCATTTATCACAAGTATCTTGTTGCCATGTAAAGATTTAGCTACCATAGGACAATTTATTTATTTTTATTTAAAAATAAGAACACTTGTCAGGAAAGGGGAATACACAAATATTTTTTAACATTATATCACATCTAGTTTTTTTTCCTTCTGTCGGACATATATGTCGGGAGAAGTCCTGACGTATACCTCCGACAAAAGGCACTCTGTATCCCACTGTATAGGCATACAGTGGGATACGTCACCCAAACTCGCCGGGCTGAGCCTGGGGAAGCCCCTGATTTCACTGTCCATATTTGGACAGTGATGTCGGGGGTTTTAAACTATAGAGTTCCTGGCCTGAGCGCCGGCAATGTGACGTTAGGGCTTTGAGATGCTGGAATCTCTGGCTAGAGCGTCGGCAACAATCGGCAACAATCCATATATGGACAGTAACACCAGGAGCTTCTCCAGTCCTGAAGTCCTTGGCCAGAGGGCCACAGATGCTCTGGCCGGGGACTCCATAGTAAAAAGCTGCTGACATCACTGTCCATTTATGCACAGTGATGTCAGGGGCTTCTCAGGTCCCGGAGTCCTCAGCAAGAGCGCTACCAATGCGCTGGCCAGGCACTTCCTAGTTGAAAGTCCCTGACATCACTGTCCATACATGGACAGTGATATATGGGGCGTCCGGAATCCCCAGGCTGAATGCTAACTGATGCTCTTCCCAGGGATTCCAGCCCTGGGAAATCTCCCTAAGGTATACGTTTAACTTATATTTGTGATGGATACCATAGAGTGGCATCAGTCACACATAGGCTCTCATGTAAAAAAAACTGTATACCGCATTATATACCTTTTTCTTTTGCGGGATCCCTCAAGATGGAATAGCGTAGTATGCTGCGTTATTCCATCATCTAAAATAAAGGTATACTGATGTATACAGCCCGACGGAGGCCAAAAGGACACTCTTTTGGACTCAGTCGGGCTAAAGTAGCCCGGTGGACATATTTAGCTTGTAAGTAGGGCGCTTTCCCAACGTGCACGCTAAACATAGGGCTAAGACGCAATGTGAACACAGCCGAAGAATAATTTTTTAATTAATAATTTTGTCCCATGAAGAATAGTCTATGGGAAATATTCCACATTTGCTCTAATTGTTTAATTTTTTAAACAGGATTGGTTAAAACCAATTTTTTAGTACCATAGACATTACAGTTATCATTAAAAATTATGAAGCTATTAGGATTGTTAATGATGATAATTTTTTCCATGACAGGCTTTAGTTTTTACTATTTTAGTACAAAATGTCTGAACTATAAATACTCTGAGAAATAAAAAAATGTCCTTGATAAATAAGCTTTATTTGATTATAACTTGCTTGGAATTAGTGTGCTACGATTAAAATGTATAACATCAAGCTTTGTCCATAGTATCGTATTTTGGCATCTGATGGATGAGATATTACCAAGAAAATACACAGTTACCAGTGCCTTACATGATATAATATGAATTAATGTACATATACAATGTTCAAAATGAATCAATGCACTTTCTCTGAATGTATTGTATTATGAATCGCTGCACCTAGGTGTTTATTCTTTTCTCATTTAATGCAAGACATTGCTAACTCATGTGTGCTTGGTTTTTCATGACTTCATTGGTTTCCAACGGACTGCCAGTCTAAACGTGACTAGATTATTGTGCTGTGACATTCAAAGCTTGTGATGTTGTCTCTAAGACTCAACAGGCTCATCACTGCCTGGGGTTGTTCATACTTGTGGGTTGCAAAATGTAATCACTCAATCTCCAGCCCAGAAATCACATTAATTATGTGCATACAATGAAATGACAAATGTATTAGCCCCCTTCCATGTGTCCCCATATTACACTTCACATTTTGTCATGAAAGTGAATCATTCACTAGATTTCTACAAGAACTTTATCTCACACAGAGATTTCCAATATTGTTGAAAAGTTGATTTGATTAAGTTTACTAGTTTAAAAGCGTAGCAAATAGTGGTGTCCCTCAAAAAGGTGTCCCTGGGCCCTAGGGTCTGACGCAGTGTAGGTGGATCGATCAGCATAGGCGGAGCTATTAGCGTAGGCCGACTTGTCAGCATAGGCGGAGCTAGCGGTGGCAGCGGAACTAGCTATGGAAGTGAAGCTATCCATTTAGAATCATATACGTGGGTGTGCTCATGTTAATAAAGGCCATAGTTGTGTAAACAGGAACTGTGGTAAGATATTGGATGATTTCTACGCTGTGTTTGGGCGAGTCTAGCTCGTTATCAAATTGGCATGCACTTGAGGCCAGTCTTGCTCGTTATCAAAGGGTCAAAAATACTGATGTCTGTGTGATATCAATTGAATTAATCTAGGCCAAATCCAGGGCAACCAACTCACACAAAAAATGCACAATATCTGTGTCATATAAATGAATCTGAGTTAAAAACAGCGCAAACAACTCACACAAGAAATGGTTGATACATTAACAGTTATTCTGTGCACAAAATTGAACAATTTCACATAAAAAGTGACTATGTCTGTATATTGTGGTTTATTTGGCCTGGGCCAAAATGTTTAGTTTTTTTCCTTTTTGTTACGCTCTCTCCTCTCCCTCCTCCTTACTCAGTTTACGGTTTCCTTCACTATCAATCTCCAATTCTCCTCCAAACTCCTTTTTATATCTTAATACTGAGAACTTTTTTTAAAATAAATTTGCAAGCAAGGCCAAGCTCTTTGGACTGTCTGTTGGTCTCTCCTTCACTCCGCCTGGAAAATGGCTGCCAGCCTCTCCCACCTCCCACTCCCTCCTCCTCTTCCCACAGTGCACCCTGTCAGACTTTCAGGTGACGCACTGTAGATGGCGTAAGATGGCTGTTGCAGGTTCTCTATGGACAGCTGAGACCAGTAGGAGGAGAAGGTGTAACCTGATTTTGGGGGTCCGTGAAGCCTGGGAGCCCTGTATAGGCACATTGCTAGCTGGCTTAGCCCTGCTAGTCTGAGGACTTAAAGCTCCGCTTTCTGTGACCTGTCCCCTGACTGACTCCCTCACCCCTTAGCCCCTCTTCTCAGGGGCGGGTATAGACAACTGAGGGCCCCTGAGCAAAAACAGCAGGTGGGCCCCTTCTCCTCGCAACTTAGAAATAAATAATTACTGTAAAAAAATAAAAAATAAATACTTTTTGCTGTTATCTCTCACTGCCAGATAGTTTTAATTTTCCCTACAGCGATGAAAAACATCTCTGGTGGGCTAGGGAAGGGAAGAGTCTAGGGTAGTGTAGTAAATGTGGTTAACTCTCTTGGAAGGGGTTATCTGCCTATACTGAAGGCTGCAAGACTGCTTCCTCTCACCTCTCCATTTGTGACCGTAGAATGCTTAAATAGAAATTGCATTATCAGCTATCAGCCAATCACAAAGCAGCGCAGACAATCATATTGTCTTTGTGATTGGCTGACTGGGAAGATGCAGTGTCTGTGTAATTTATGAAAGTAGAGTGTGAGGATCCCTACCCCGGCTGGGCCCCCGTGCAGCTGAACAAGCTGCCAAGGATATATGGTTGTCCCTGCCCCTTCTGGCCCCTGTATGGCTGGCAAGGAGTAGTGAGTAGAGCTCATCAATGTTCTGTCACATGACTGTGATGCTGGCTGGTGCCTCACGGGTGGTCACATAACTGTGACGCTTGCGTAATGCATCACCAACCAGGGTCGCGGTCATGTAAGCAACAGGTGCCGACAGAGCAGTTTCATTTAGTAGAAAAAAAAATCAAAACTACTGCACCAGACTCGCAGATTGATAATAATGATCACTTTAAGTTCACTGTGACTGTGGCACCTGCATATCCCCTGCTTCGGACCCTCGGCTGTTCCACTCTGTACGGGTGTGCAAATGTTCTGTGTGTAATGCACAGTGGATTTCATACACTCTCCTGACCAAATAAGACTCTGCTCCTCAGCCGCTTCTCCAGCTTGGCCCATTTAAGCAGCACAGGCAGAAATGAAAGAGGAAGCTGGTGAGTATAGGGGGACATGATGCACAATGGCGGCTCACATGACTGCAGCGTCGCCAACCAGCGTCGTGGTCACGTTGGCACCTGTGGCCCTCTGTCCTCAGCATTCTTGACTTCACAGTACACCGCGTTCCAAATTATTAGGCAAATGTTATTTTTCGCTGAATTTCCTAAAAAATAGTCGATGCAAATGACAGTCAATATAATCTTCAAGCCATCAACCGTTGGAGTATAATGCAAATTTTATTGAACAAATCTCCTAATAACAGATTTTTTTTTAGAAGTAAAAAACTCAGCACTGTTTCACATTATTATGCACAACAGAGATCAAAACATTTTAAAGGTTGTAAAGAGAACAAAAATGGTAATTTGTTGAATTTGCAGCATCAGGAGGTCATATATACAGAAATCAAAAGCTCTTTCAATAAAAAAAAACTTAACAGGCCAAGTTACATGTTAACATAGAACCCCTTCTTTGATATCACCCTCACAATTCTTGCATCCATTGAATTTGTGAGTATTTGGACAGTTTCTGCTTGAATATCTTTGCAGGATGTCAGAATAGCCTCCCAGAGCTTCTGTTTTGATGTGAACTGCCTCTCACCCTCATAGATATTTTGCTTGAGGATGCTCCAAAGGTTCTCAATAGGGTTGAGGTCAGGGGAACATGGGGGCCACAAAAAGAGTTTCTCTCCTTTTATGCCCATAGCAGCCAATGACATAGAGGTATTATTTGCAGCATGAGATGGTGCATTGTCATTCATGAAGATAATTTTTCTACGGAAGGCACGGTTCGTCTTTTTGTACCACGGAAGAAAGTGGTCAGTCATAACTCTACGTACTTTGCAGAGGGCATTTTCACACCGTCAGGGACCCTAAAGGGGCCTACCAGCTCTCTCCCCATCATTCCAGCCCAAAACATGACTCCGCCACCTCCTTGCTGACGTCGCAGCCTTGTTGAGACATGGTGACCATTCACCAACCATCCACTACTCCATCCATCTGGACCATCCAGGGTTGCACGGCACTCATCAGTAAACAACACGGTTTGAAAATTTGTCTTCATATATTTCTGAGCCCACTGCAACCGTTTCTGCTTGTGAGTATTGTTTAGGGGTGGCCGAATAATAGCTTTATGCACACTTGCAAACCTCTGGAGGATCCTACACCTTGAGGTTCGCGGGACTCCAGAGGCACCAGCGGCTTCAAATACCTGTTTTCTGCTTTGCAATGGCATTTTAGCAGCTGCTCTCCTAATCCTATTCATTTGTCTGGCAGAAACCTTCCTCATTATGCCTTTTTTTCTGAATGAACCCGTCTGTGCTCTGAATCCGCCACAAATCTTTTCACAGTACGATGATCACGCCTAAGTTTTCTTGAAATATCCAATGTTTTCATGCCTTGTCCAAGGTATTGCACTATTTCACGCTTTTCGGCAGCAGAGAGATCCTTTTTCTTTCCCATATTGATTGAAACCTGTGGCCTGCTTAATAATGTGGAACGTCCTTCTTAAAGGGAATGTGTTGCCAGAAAAACATGTTTTTTTTAAAAAAATTAAACATTTAGTGTGTGGGTGATTAAACATTGTTCAAATTTTTTTTATTTTTTTCACGAGTCAGGAAATAGTCAGGAAATATTATAAATTAATTCTAATTTATAATACTACCCATTTTTGGTCACTAGATGGAGCTATTCCCAAAATTGCAGCATTGCAACATTGGGTTAAAAGCCCTCGCTCTAGTGAGCTCTCAGCATCCCCCCCTCCTTTATCCTGGCTAGTGCCGGGATAAACGAGGGGTTTGAACGGTGTAACCTCCTACACTGTGTGTCGCCATTTTTTGAGCTAACACACAGTGTAGTAGGTTTACATACAGTAGTAAACACACACAAACACGAACATACATTGAAATCTCTTACCTGCTCCTGCCGCCGCGGCTCCCTCCGGCCCGTCCGCTCCGTTTGCTGCCGCTGGTCCAAGTGCACAAATCCGGAAGCCGCGACCGGAAGTAGTAATATTACTGTCCGGCCGCGACTTCCGGTCCACAGGAAAATGGCGCCGGACGGCGCCAATTTCGAATTGGACTGTGTGGGAGCGGCGCATGCGCAGTTCCCACACAGACGCCGTACACTGAAGTCAATGGGACGGGAGCCGTTCGCAGTCCCTATGGGACTGTGGCTGCCGTATTCCATGTCTGTATGTGTCGTTAATCGACACAGACAGAAATGGAACAAAAAATGGCAGCCCCCATAGGGAAGAAAAAGTGTAAAAATAAGAAAAAGTAAAACACAAACACACAAATGAATATAAACGTTTTTAATAAAGCACTAACATCTTTAACATATAAAAAAATAATTTGTGATGACACTGTTCCTTTAAGTAGTTTTCCTTTGATTGGGCACACCTGGCAAACTAATTATCACAGGTGTCTGAGATTGATTACAATGATCCAAAGAGCCCTAAAACACAATACCATCCATGAGTTTAATTGAAAAACGAATAATTCAATGTTTATGACACTTAAATCCAATGTGCATAATAATTTGGAACACAGTGTAGTAAAGAGATATGACAAGAAAGTGATTCAAAATAGAGCAACAAAGCATAAACCACAGGTGTCCAAAAATAATATAGGTTTGTCTCTTTGCTAAAAACTGGAAATTGTAAAGATTTTTGTATTTATTTTGGCTGACATACAGGCCTGAAATTTACTTTTCTTGTGTCCACAATAAAAAAAATCAAAACAAAAACAAACAAACTCCTGATGACCGCCCAAGAAACAAAGACTGTATCCCCTGGACCACCTGGGGCTTTACCATAAACCACTTCACTATTTAGGAATTCTACGGCGGTATTATTGGGATACATATCTTTTGGGAATATACAAGTACACTAGCATTATTTTTATATTTTTGCATTAAGGAATCAAAAACTGCTTCATAGAATTGTGGACCAGAGTACATATTGTCTGTGGTAGAACTGCTTCCCTGTTTAGCATCAAGGTTCTTACTGAAACTTTTACAGTCTATGTCAAAAAGACTATATATATAAGTTTTGCTTTTATAAGATTTATACTTTACTTGACGTTTCAGGGCACTTTAAAAGTAGGCATGTACCTATACCGTATAGTTGTTGGGTGAACTCTTCCCCGGTGGGCCCAAAGTACCTCATTCTTAAGGTGGTTTTACACTGGCAGATATTGCCCGTGTTTACCACTTTTAAAACAAGCGCCGATCGTCAATACAGCATGTAGATCGGTACTCGTTGGTCCCGTTAAACGAAGCAATGATCATTTAGTATGGGGAAGAACGATCGTTACTACAATCACTCGTCCCCATGTATTTGCATCATGTTTACACAGGGAGACGTGCTGCTGACAACGATGATATTTTGGGCTCCATAAAAGATGCGATCAGCCGATGAACAAGATTTTTAAACAGGAAAAAGCTTGTTCATCGGCTGCCTGTTGCCCTGTTTAAATAGGGCAATGATCGGGAGTGAGTGTTCATACGCACGCTAGTTTACCCGATCATTAGCTCATGTAAAAGGGCCTTAAAGGAGTTGTCCACCACCGGACAACTGATGACTTATCCACCACCGGATAGTTCATCAGTATATGATCTGTGCTGTTCCGACACCAGGACCCCACACCGATCAGCTGTTCTGGCTGCCTGCGGGCACCGGATGTCATTGCACACTATGCACTGTATGGAACTGGAAGCAGTTGGCTCCATACATTGCATAGCGGCCGTGCTGTAGAACTGCAGCTCTTCTCCTATTCATTTGAATAGGAGCAGAGCCGCATTCCTGCAGCTTGGCCGCTATTCCGTGATCGGAGCCATCTGCTTCCGGCATAGATATCCAGTGCCCAGAGGCAGCCAGAGCGGCTGATTGGTGCGGGGTCGGACCCCAACTAACCATATACTGATGACCAGTTGACCAGTAGTGAACAACCCCTTTAACATTACTTATAGGCCTTGATTGAAATTTTATAAACCAATCAAAATTTCAACATGCAGATTTAATAGATCTTACCTATAAAACCAGAATCAGATTGACTGATATTTGCCTTCCCTTTATCCTTCTTTATAATATTTCTCCAAAAAAAATAAAAAAGTGATTTATTTATGAGAACTTTATCTACAGTAAATAGCTGTTCTACCAGTTCTGTTGTTTGTACTATTTCTTCCAGATCCTTTTCATTGGTCCCTACATTTAATAAATATGTTGTTCAGGAATGGATATAAGTTTTTTTGACTGATTTATAGATACTAACTAGAGCTACATAAAATAAATGAACACCTGTAAACATATACTACAGCAATGACCAGAAAATATTTCTTATTGCCACCATCCACTTTTAACTCCCTCTAATAATCCACCTCCCTACGGTTTTGTAAAAATCACAACCATAATGTCATATTGGAATCCTCCCTAAATCATCTGCAGGTTGTGCCTCAGCACCTTTTCGAGACTGCTGGGTGACAGAATTGGCATATTTGCCAACAGTCCTAACTTTCGTGGGACAGTCTAGTGAACCCGTCCACAAAAATTGCGGCGTTTGTACTGATTTGTACTAAAAAAAAAGGCAGTTTCTGGCAATTTTGGGGGATGTTTCAGGGCAGAATGCGGTTGGGCTTAAAATGTCCTGCAATTTGGTATTTAAATGTAGATAAGTTTGCATTAGTCACACAGGTCTAGTGAGATCCAGTGTTGCCACCTCCCTGAACTTGCTGACAAACAATTGCAGGCAGGGAAAAAAAAAAATAATAATAATTTTAAATTCTGCACTTACACGAAGGCTTCGTACTTCTACACATTTGTGAAGTACATTGACTCTTACATATAAATAGCTTTTAAGTATATAAACTCTATTGCTTCCCATGTAATGCTGGAAGTTGCTTTCTGGTAAGCAGTGGCACGGGTCCATATTGACATCCTAATTGCTTCATTTGGCCCTCTGGAGCTGCATTGAGTAAACAGCATGAAGAATAATCATGGTCCAGGCAAAAATCAATGCACATTAAAGACAACAGTCATACATTAAAGCTGTAGGAATATCTGCAAAGTAAGCAGCCGCATGAAACCAGAATATCACATATTAGATCTTTACTATATAAAAGAAACATGCTAGATAGTGGTCCTACTGCTAGATTGGACATAGGTTTCCCTGTAAATTGATTTGCTTATTTTTATTTTTATACTAGCGGCGTGAATGTTATTTGTGCTATGAATCGTTGGTGTTGATTTCCTCCGGAGTAATTATAGTTTGAGTGATATAAAAACGGCAAAGTGACATTTCATAGATTGGAATTGATCTGTCTGTCATACAGGGAAACCACAAATATTTATAGTTTATAACAGAATTCAAAGAAATATATCTGATTTCTGCTTTAATATACTGTGTAATTGCACCCAGTAGTTATCATTGTATTATATAGATGCCTATGGGTATGTTTACATGAGTAAGTAAGAACCGCGTGAATTTTTTGTTACTTTTTTTTGCTGTATATTTTTGCGATGTGGTTTATTATTTGTTCATTATTTAATTCATGTTTTTATGAAAGACATGAGAGAATTTTTGCCAGCAATTAAAATGTTAAATTAGTTAAAAATTGTGAGAAGTGTAAGACCTCCGCCTTTGGAATGCAGTGACGTAGCGCTGGGTTCACACGAGCACATTAACGTCCGTAATGGACGGACGTATTTCGGCCGCAAGTCCCGGACCGAACTTAGTGCAGGGAGCCGGGCTCCTAGCATCATAGTTATGTACGATGCTAGGAGTCCCTGCCTCTCTGCAGGACAACTGTCCCGTACTGTAATCATGTTTTCAGTACGGGACAGTAGTTCCACGGAGAGGCAGGGTCTCCTAGCGTCGTACATAACTACGATGCTAGGAGCCCGGCTCCCTGCACTGAGTTCGGTCCGGGACTTCCGGCCGAAATACGTCCGTCCATTACGGACGTTAATGTGCTCGTGTGAACCCAGCCTAAATGAGGTTTTCCAGTGTGCGCAAAGCATTCTTTACTATAGTTGGGTGTATGTGTGTAAAAAATAATAAAATCAAAAGAAAGATATTTCTATGGGCAAATAAAAGTTCATTAATATTCTGTATTTCCTCACATACAATGGCTGCTCTGTGCAGTGTGCTCTCCTAAGTGCCAATCTTCTTCAGAACTAGCAGTAGGTAGTTGACCAAGCAGAACTCAACTTTTCGGAGCTCTCGGTAAATTGACCTCTCATGTTTACTGCCTCTGTCACTCATCCTAAGAGATTCAAGTGCAGTCAAGTGGAACACTTGAAGAATCTTGAATTTGAGCAACCGTACGGATCTAACAAGGCATGCATTCCCTGCATCCACTAACATTTAGTACCGATAAATTGGCATCCATGCCATTTACGGGGGCTGAACAGTTATCAAGCTTTGAATAACTTATATGCAATGTGCTCTGATCATTACAAATCTGTTTACATGAAATTATTACTTATGAATAGGAATACGTTCTATTCATGTCAAATTCTCCCACTGACTGCGGAAAACGCAAGTGCCCCAGCCTGGATGAAATGCAAAGACAACCCTCTGAACAAAGTATCATAAAATATGAATACAACAAAACAATATTCAAGCGGAGTCACAATTCATTTTTTCCTGTGACACAAGCGTTTCATTTGGATGGCATTACATCAAATTTATAATAATCTAGGATTTGCATGGCTGAAGTAATGTCAATGTGACTTTTGTTTTTATGATGATAATTTTTAATCAGTTCATCTATTACATTTCCTATTTGTTTCCCAAATATTCTGTGTGCACTGAGCTCATTCGGTTAAGCATGATTGTCTTGAAGTGCACCATGCTTAATGTATTTGGCACCAGACCATTAAAAATAAATGAATCTGTGAATATTTCAAGAGTATATTTAAAAGATCATACACTGGATACTGAAAGAAAGTAGAATGTATCAACTGTATTTAATATTATTCCATAACCAGAATAAAAATTTTTTTAACACGTGAGAGCAGTGGTGGTCTACCAACCACATTATAGTTCATTAGATGTGGTCCTTGGCTTCACCCGTGGGCCAAACTTTACATACAACATTATGTGCCCCTTGTTTGCAGTGATTAGGTAACTGCACATGTCCAGTCGAACTTCATTATATGGGATATACAGAAAGTGAGGGCACTCAAATGTTTGCATATCCCAAGTTCACTGTTATATGCGGCAATTTGTTCGATGATAAGAGAAGACACAGGACTCTTCTTCTCCGTATCATTAGAGGTCTGAGGCGGAAAACTCCAATCTATCAAATATACATGGCAGATACTACTGATGTTCCACAAATGGATAGAGAGGGAAAACCCAAAGATGATGCACAGAACAAACATAAAATAACAGGCCCTACTTGGTCAATAAAAGTGTTATCCCCTGGGTTTTAGGGACTAGCAATGGTGTATCTTACAACTCAGATGTTAGCTCTTCAGGCAACTTTACAAAAGAGAGCAGTAGAACCGGTTTGTTGTCTTAAATAGTATGGGCATCATTCTGATATCATTGGGTGTCATATGGTGGTGTAGAATAATTTGGTATTGTGATATTGTAACGTCCACCGGGGTTGTGGACCCACTGGGCCATTCTGCAATAACGGAATAGCCGCTGGTCAAACAATATAGGACAGTCACTGGTCTGTGGTACCTGGATGGCAGGCTGATGCCGGATTATCTGAAGCTAGCTTGTCTTGGACACTGGACACAGATACTGGACTTGCCATGGATAGAGGACTTGACACGAACACCGGACACGGATACTGAAGTAGTCATGGACACTGGACTGACACCGGGCACGGATACTGAAATCAGGAACAGGCTACGGAAGCTTTGCAGACTAACACCAGGTTAGCAACAACATTGCTCAGGCACTGAGGAAGTGGGCAGAGTTCCTTATAAAGTCCAGGATGTGCTGGGATAGGTCGGGAGCAATATTCCTCATGCGGCACAGGGCAATGAAGAGAGCAGAGTGCGCCAGCATCCCAGAGCAGAGAGATGTCGGCCCAGAAAACAGGGAGGCTGGCAGACGTTGGGGTGAGTGAGACCCGCGGCCGCCGGCACTACAGATATCATGAGGTTATTCATGTCAAGTAGAGTTGAGATATCCTTCAGTAATGTAATGTCGCAAAGTGTCGTGGTATTTTGACATGTCATTCTATGATGTCACGTGGTACGGTGATGTCATGTGGAGTTTACGGGATGGTAACTAGAAATTGCCAAGTTAAACTATTAAATGTCCCATATATATAGATATATATATATCTATATATATATATATATCTATATATATATATACATATATATATATATATATATATATATATATATATATATATATATATATATAATATATATATGTATATATATATATATATATATATATATATATATATATATATATATAATTAATTATTGGAACATATTTTGGTGCCTATGAATGTCTATTGCATTTTATGTCTTCTTTACACTTTTCATACCAAGCATCTAGCATTTTGACAGATAAGGAAAGGCACTATCATGGATAGAAAAAGGTTTTCCTACTCCCTTCTAATGAGATCCATTTCTATTCTTGCAAAAATGATGCAGATGAAACAGATTAAAAGTATGACTTAGTGAATGTGCAGCCAGATGTTACATTAAAGGGGTTGTTCAGGGTAGGTTCTGTTTTTTCATACTGATGACCTTTCCAACACCGGACCCTGCATTTATCAACTGTCCCGGCTGCCTCTGGGTGCCGAAAACCATGCAGGGTCAGTGGTGGAAGCAGATGGCTCCGACCACTGTACAGCAGAAGGAGCAGAGCAGCAGTAACCCAGTACAGCTGGTATACAGTGGTCGAAGCCTCCCGCTTCCAGCACGACCTTGCATAGCTTCCAATGCCTGGAGGCAGCCGGAAAAGCTGATCGGTGCGATTTTGGGTGTCGGACACCCCCCATGATCATATACTGATGACCTATCCTGTGGAAAGGCCATCAGTATGAAAAATCAGCCCCCAACCAGGACAGCCCATTTAAAGTCTATAGTGAAATATAAAAGGCACTACATACTCTGAATTTTGGTTTGTGGACTTTTTGTATCGTTTTATATTCAGTGGCAGCAATCTCTAGGTCTAGCATTTTTTTTCAATCAATTTCCCCCTAATCTCTACATAGAACTTTAAAAACGCCACAAAAAAAACACACGCACAAAATGACACTAAATAAAAAAGGCCTCCAGAAACGCATGTAGAAATGCCATAAAAAAAACATTACATTTTAAAATTGATGGATTCTCACACATAATTTTGGTGCATTATGCTGCGTTTTTTTTTGGAGTGATTTTTGTTGCGCTTTTATTGTACAGTTAGTTGTTACATTAAAGTCTATAGTCAGATATAAAAAGCACTACATTCAATGCGTTTTGGTTTGTGGCCTTTTTGTGGCGATTTTGTGGTCACTGTAATTTTTTCAAAATGCAACATGCTCTGGGTGTGGCGTTTTTTCCCATAGGCTTCTCTAAAAAAAAAATGCAAATACAAAATTAAGCCAAGGCCAGGGTGACACAAACAATTTCATGTCGTTTTTGGCTGTTTTTTGAGCCAAAGCCGGACGTGGATCCAAAATGTAGAAAATGTATAAATAAAAGACTGATGTTTCTCCTTTATTTTTTTGTAAACTTCTGTGTTTGACTAAAAAAAACTGTGCGAAAAACTGCCACAAAAACTGCGTGTGCGACTGTGGCCTAAATAAACAACGCCACCAAAAGAGTCACTAAAGATTCGATGAAAAAATGCTGTTACATTTTTAAACATGTAGGCATTTTAAAATATAGTTTTTTCATGCATTTTGAAAGCGATCGGATTTTTGAAAGGCATCAGTCATGAGAAGGGTACCAAAGAGTTTCCAAGGCATTAGATATACCATGGAACACTGTGAAGACGGTCATCAAGAAGTGGATTACATTTGGCACAACCATAACATTAGCAAGAAATGGACGTCCCTCAAAACTTGATGAAAAGGCAAGAAGAAAATTGGTCCAGGAGGCTACCAAGAGGCCTACAGCAACATTAAAGGAGCTGCAGGACTTTCTGGCAGGTACTGGTTGTGTAGTGCATGTGACAACAATCTCCCGTTTTCTTCATATGTCTGGGCTGTGGGGTAGGGTGGCAAGACGGAAGCCTTTTCTAACAAAGAAAAACATCCAAGACCGGCTATGTTTTTGCAAAGACCTACATCAAGTCTGCCAAAAGCATGTGGGAAAACGTGTTAAGGTCTGATAAGACCAAGGTCAAACTTTTTGGCCATAATTCCAAAAGGTAAGTTTGCTGCAAAGTCAACACTGCACATCACCAAAAGAACACCATACCCTTAGTGATGCATGGTGGAGGCAAAATTATGCTTTGGGGCTGTTTTTCTGCAGCTGCAACTGTGGCTTTAGTCAAGGTGAAGGGAATTATGAACAGTTCTAAATATTAGGCAATATTGGCACAAACCCTGCAGGCCTTTGCTAAAAAGCTGAAGATGAAGAGGAATTTCACATTTCAGCATGAAAACGACCCAAAGCAGAACCTCCAAATCAACAAAAGAATGGCTTCACCAGAAGTTTTGGAATGGCCCAGCCAGAGTCCAGACCTGAAGCCCATTGAAAATCTGTGGGCGACCTGAAGAGGGCTGTACACAGGAGATGTCCTCACAATATGACAGATTTGGAGCACTTTTGCAAGTGAGTGGGCAACAATTGCCAAGTTAAGATGTGCCATGCTGATAGACTTCTACCTAAAAAGACTGAATGCTGTCATAAAGTCAAAGGGTAATATAGGTGACATTAAAGGTGGAAAAAGTTCTGAAATGACTCATCTCGGACTGATTTTTTTTGACATGACAAAAGCCTGGCATTTTAACAAGGGTGTGTAGACTTTTTATATTCACTGTATGTCTTTGTTCAGCAAACCACAGATGGTTATATTAGCCAACAACACTCTGCACTTTGTTCTGACCAAAAATCTGTCAAAAATATGTGCTTAAAGGCATGTGTTATCCATTATTTGTAATATTGGACATGCGTAGACTTTTAATTTTCTTATAATTGCTTTTAGTGTTACGCTGAGGGTTTTATTCCTCTTATATGAGAAAAGTACGTGATTATTTTTAGCAGCAGTTTAAGCTTTGATGTGCTCAGCCATCAATGTCATCCAAGCAATAAATACAATGGATAATAAGGTGTTATATTTATAGATATGAAATCTCTTCACACATAATGTAACACATCTGTGCATAATTATACACACACACACAGAATTAATTGAAATAATGAACTTCAGAAGGGCACATTTATTTGCTATAATCAAAATCGAATTGATTCCCTATTTGGAAACGAGAAAAAAAAAATGCACTCTACAGATTTAAAGCGACAGAAGCAGAATTTTAGAAAATTAAAAAAGGCTCCACAGCTCCACATATGGAGCCCTTTACTCCAGCTTAAACAATCACTAGACACAAGAAACCTGTGCCCTTATAGGTTCATTCATTTTAGGGAGAATACAGCCTCAATGCAATATAACATACTGTCAAACAATTTTTTTCTAGCTCCATATGGAGATAAAACCTTTGCGTGCCACTGTAGAACATCAGTTTCACACAGTAGTACAGTATGTGCCTATAGCAGGTTGTGGGTGCTGGATTACATAGCTATACAACATAATCATGGGGATGGACATCTTTCAGACCTTCTTCCATATCTCCATTGAAAAACACTTTGGTAGTCGCTGAATATGGTGCCCCCTCTAAGTGAATCCAAAACAGATTATATTCATAGAAATACCAGTATTCATATAATAGCTCTGATAAAACCATATTACCACACTGCCGATAATCAGAAATCCATATACGAGGAAGTCTGGGATCGGTTTCTTTCCTTATTAATCAACCCATATGGGGCTTAGTCTTGGGATTTTATATGTACATATTGTAACCCTTTTGGGTGATTTAGTATCAAAGGTAGCAACTTCTTTTTGTCTACAGAAGTGTTTGAGTTGACGATCATCAAATTAAGTGCATCCATCAAAAAGAAATGACCGATAAGCCCAAGCATAGGGTACTACTTGACTTTTACAACCATCTCTAATCTCGAAGGCCCCATGCACACGAACGTGCTTTTGCGGCTGCAATTCCGCCAAAAATCCACGGGAGAAGTGCGGCCGCATTCATTCCTATGGGGCTATGAACACGACCGTGGTTTTCACGGTCCGTGCATGGCCCGGTAGCCTGGAATTGAAAATAATGGCCGCGGCCATGTGCATGGCTCGCGATTTTTGGGCGGCTCTCGACTGACAGTCTGCTGCCGGCCTACCCGAAAATCACGGCCATGCGCATGGCTACGGTCGTGTGCATGAGGTCTAAGGGAAAATTATCCATTTACCGAGATCCCTCCTCGGCACCCTGGCTCAAGTATAATGCACTAAAAAGAATGCTGATTGGACAATGTCACCTACAGATTGGACACAACAATTTATTCGTTGTACAAAGAAATTTAAAGGCAGAGTTTGTATTTTTTTAAAATCCATCAATTGTGCCCGCCATTAGTGCAGTAGTGCCAGAGGCAGCCGGCTATTCTGCCTACCGTTCTCCACTGTGAGCTCCATCTACTGTAGCCTTACAGTATAAAGAGCTGATTGAAGTGAAGACATTTTTGTATGTATAGTACATAATCCTTGATATAATTCCTGATCTTTTACATGTGTTATATTTATTTATGTATTTATTTATTATATTCTGACCTGATACATGGTTTAAACCTAATAGGGCAGATTTACTATTCAAAATTAGGCAGAATTCTGGCATACTTGCCGTGCGACACATTTATTAACTGTTTTAGACACTTTTATGCCCTGCTAGACAAGCAGGTGGCTTAGAGGAAAACCTTGCGTTGTTTAGTGGAAAGAGCATGGCCTCAAATAAAAACTGTGCACCAAATGTGCCAAAAATTTTGTGCAAAAAAGTGTTGTAAACCAAGCCAACTAAGAGGTGATGTAAGGAAGAGAAAAGGCATCTAGCTAGATGCGCCAAATTTATCACAAAGCATGCACCTCTGATAAGTTTGGTACATTTTCTGACTGCCTTGTCTAAGTTTACACTGTCAAAAATTTAGACCGTATTAGTAAATCTGCCCCATGGTGTTGTTTTTATTGATCACATATTGACAACCCAATTTAGGTAGAGGTAGCTAGCAGAGCCCTTGTAAATTGCAAGCAGACCCTCAGATAAGGGGGGCTGAAGGTAAAGAAAGATGCGGGAGACAGCTGATTACAAGAGCAATACCTAAGACTAGGGTATTAGAATTTAGGCAATATTGAGAGAGAGAGAGAGAGAGAGATAGAGACACGGTGTCAAAAATGTCCCCTTGAGTGGCTTGCCATGTATCAGTACTAAATCTTTTATTTGTTTTTATTTATTTTTTAACAAACACAAACCCATCCACAACTTTGTGCAAACATCATATTTCTTCAAAACAGTTGTAATTCATCATGTAAGTAAATAATCCATATTCTATACTAGGAATATTTATTTTTGGCATGCAAGACTGTAATTTTATATTTAATATTTAGTGCACCGCTTTCCAAGATTTTGTTGTAACGCTTCATTATTTAGAGAATACTTTGGAGAATCAAGTTGTTTCATAATATTTTATTTCTTTTTGTAGGTCATGTGATAATATAGTCATGCATCAGTTACGAGATTCAGTCTGTTAGTTTCTAGGATTCCAGAAGCATTATAATCTGATCCTCATATTTAAATACAATAACCACCACACAGAAAATCACGCATTTTAGTCACTTGGGAAAAGTTTATCCCACTGACCCAACCAAATTAATGTTTACCGTATCCATGATTCATTATGTTCTCTTTGAAAGATCTGTCATGATCCCCCCCCCCCTCACCATAGAATTATAATTGGAAAATGTCCTTAAAGGCTATGTACACCTTTGAAATTGTATATACATATACACACACACACACACACACATTATATATATATATATATATATATATATATATATATATAGTGAGTGGAGGGTTTAGACAACACATAGTCATAGTGATTTGCTGCAGCCACCACTAGGAGGAGCTCCCCAAGTTCAATAGTAGCATAAATCCATGCACTGAGCTCCCCCTAGCAGTGGCTGCTGGCAGTCTGAGTTTTATAATGTACTGCATGAAGGGAAGCAGTGGATTTGGTGTTTTATAGGGTAGATTTGTCAATGTGTTCATGCCAAGTGAGCATGGCAACTCTTTTCTGAAAAATGTAGGCCGCTTTTCTGCTTAGAAAATGCATAGCAGAGGAGACAGCTGAAGAAAGTGTGTGTGGGGGAGGGTAGATAGAGATAGTATAGCAGGATTCTCCTCTTCTATGTGTGCAGTGCATAGAAGACATGATAGCGGTTAGGCTCCGCCCACTAGCTCAGAGAGAGCGGAGAATTAGAGATAGACGCTGCAGAGGGGAAAACTGCTAAATAGTGCCACATACAAATAATGGAATGGCCAGAAATAGTATTATTATTCCTCATGTACACACATGAAAAGTCAGCTGTAAAGTTAGATACGCTTTGACAAATAATATTGGTTATTAATTAGCACTATTAGAACAATTCTAATTAATTCCATAGAGAAATGCGTTCCCTCCTATACTGTGAATGAATAGAGATCTTATCACGCCTACACTGCTGCTATGAATACACACTGAATTTTACGACATATTGCATGGCAAATTCTTCATTATTGAATAACTAATATATAAAAATGTCAAATTCTTTTGCATACATTATGTTATTCTTCTTAAGATCTTATGCACATGACCATATTCATACAGAAGAAAAACCGGGGAATGCTCCACCGAATGCCATATTATGAAGTTATTCTCTATACCTCAATGAGCACCATCTACTTCATATGTCACCTTTTGGTGCTCTATGCCATATTATGGAGATATTTTCTCCTAGAAGCCTTGCTGCTGCCTTCTGATCCCCCCTCTCTACCCACAGAGTCCTTCGACTTTGTGCCCCCTTCTCCTCTCCCACGGAGCCCCTGCCAATATGTAGAAGAGCAAATTCCACCACCAGGTTGTTGTAAACAAGTTAAATCCTTTTATTTGCAGAAAAATGTTAAGATCCACAGAAGAAACCTGTGCAGCTTGTCTTTAATCGTAGCCCGCAGCTGCATTTAAACCACGCCACTTACATTGGCTAAACAAGATCACACGATCGTTCTGAAGAAGAATCAGTAATAACAATGCTATAGAACAACACACAAACATTGCACAAACATTGATGGTAAGTGCTTCATTATAATCGATGATTATCCAGTGCAGGTCTTGGCCTTGATGACACAAAATAAAAAAAACAACACATTGATGTCTATTTCTCACAATGAGTGCCATATGATTAGTTTCTGCCATGGCAAAAAGCTGATCTTGGTGTCTCCCAGCAGAAGCCCCAGGATGGACAATTGCCTAAAAATACATGGACAGTCTGTAAAAAAAAAAAAGGACAAAAAAAAATTGTGATTGTAGGTATCATGTTAAAGTTCATAGTACTGTTAGGCTGGGTTCACACGACCTATTTTCAGGCGTAAACGAGGCGTATTATGCCTCATTTTACGTCTGAAAATAGGGCTACAATACGTCGGCAAACATCTGCCCATTCATTTGAATGGGTTTGCCGACGTACTGTGCAGACGACCTGTAATTTACGCGTCGTCGTTTGACAGCTGTCAAACGACGACGCGTAAAAATACAGCCTCGTCAAAAGAAGTGCAGGACACTTATATACATTATATGCAGGATACTTCTTTCAGACGTAATTTGAGCCATTCTTCATTGAAGTCAATGAAGAGCAGCTCAAGATTTACGAGCGTCACAGACGCCTCGCATAATGCGAGGAGCAGCATTTACGTCTGAAACGAGGCAGCTGTTTTCTCCTGAAAACAGTCTGTCTTTTCAGACGTAAAAGCCTGCTATCGTGTGCACATACCCTTAATGTGTTCATATTAGTATTCTGACCTATAGACACAGATCATTTATATTTTTCACCAAAACATTTTGTCTGCACATTTTTTTATCTAGAAAAAAAAACAAACAAAAAGGAGATTGACAGCCTTGGAAAGATCCAGCACCAAATACTTATTCAGTTTAGATCACCTTTTTATGGAACATGACAAAAAGTATTGGACAACGCCTTCAAGTCAAAGCAGGGGTCTCAGTTTGAGATCAGAATTATTGTAGTTTTATCTGTGAACATTAATTAATTCAATTTCATGCAAAACAACACTTGTTAATGTGGCAAGAAGTCCGCGAGCCTAGATTTTCATACATTTTAAACATTTTTTTTTTTTAAGTCATCCGATGCCCTTTAAATCAGAGCTTATTAATGGGTCTCAGAATCAATATTTTACTATGATGACTAATTTGAGCAGGTTAACACGTTCACCTGGATGACCTTTTAAAATTGTCTGTGTTTCATTTCATAATTTGTCTTGGTAGTCTATGTAAAACTTTAACTTTTCTCAATTAACTATGCAAGGATGGTATGAGCTCTGCCTGCAATCATGATTAGATTATGCATCGAATTACCATTTACTTTAGGATTAACAGGAGATATTTTTTTACGTTTCTGTACTGGGAAAAGTATTTTTCCTCGGTAATGTTCTTTAATTACTAATATTTATTTTTGCAGGAACAGGTTTATTCTGCTAAAACACATAATAAATACACCGCTTTGTTGTGGCGGTTTTTTTATGCATTATTTAGAGCCAAAGACAGAAGTGGATTTAAAAGGATATATAAAGGAAGGACTTATACTTCTTATTCCTGCTGGATCCACTTCTGACTTTGGCTAAAAAAAACATCGATAACTGCAACGGGGTCTTTAAAAAAAAAACTTGTTTGTGAAACCACTCTCAGGGGTTAACGAATTATGTGGTCACACAAGCCGTCTCATCTGTCACTACTCCAGGGGGCAACGCTGACCTTGATAGCCTGGGCACCTGGAGTTTGCACCCCAGTTCCCACACTTCATGCCTGAAACTTTTTCTTGTCTTTTGATTGGAAAGTGTTGCATGGAGGAAACGGTCTGACAGTATTATTTGGGCAGCTTACGGCAATATTATTTGGACACTATAATTGTAGAATTTAAGCGCTATATGCTAAACAGTAAAGGGGGTGGTAATCGAAACCAACTTATGGAAAGTCCTTATGGAAAAATGTATCCATTTTTTAAAAGGGGTTATGTGGGAACCGAAAAGTATTAGCAATGTACTCACTGCAGCATGTATCGCTGTACTAATGCTACTGCTTGTACATAGGAGTACAATGGGGCTGTTCACATGATGAAGAGTCGTGTTATCATAAAGGAAGACTGTGCAACTAGACTTCCGATCCCCCGGCAGCGCTATAAAAATCTATTAAAATCTCATAAAAAGCGCGACCGGGGACTGAAATGTATATTAGCAGTGTACTCACATAATGCAGTGAGTACACTGCTAATACTTTTCAGTCCCCACATAACCCCTTTAGGATGCTACCTAGTTTAAGCCTTAAAAAAGGGGTTTTCCAGTCTTTAGCTTTTTTCACCTATCCACTGGATAGGTGAGAAATGCTAAATCGGTGTGGATCCGACCACTGGGACCACCATCGATCGCCAAGACGGCAGCTAGGGTGTGTTTGACTAGAGCGAAGGCCACGCTTACGCATTGCCGCTCCATTCACAGTCCATGGCACTGACGGAAACAGACGAGCAATGTACTCCGCTGTTTCTGTTAGCCTTATAGACCCTGAATGGAGTGGGACTGTGCATGCTTGGCCTGCACTCCACTCAAACTGCTCCTAGCCGCCTTCTTGTGGCTGGGAGAAACGGTCCCCCATTCTGGCAAACGGTGGGGTCTCAGCATTCGGACCTCCACCGATCTATCATTTTTCTGTTACTAATGCAGCAGAGAGACAGCTGTATGTTACAGATGACACCAGATGCTGGTAGCACAGGCACAGCTCCTGAGCTCGCACAATTCCTGCTTCATACTGTACATTTACAGTAAGCAGGAAGGGGTTAAAATTACTAAATCGTTCTGTAACCATATAAAGGAATAATGCTATAGGCTTCATTTTTAGATGCCACCATATACTTATAATAGAGCTGGCCACAGTGCCCTCATAATACTGCCAACCACAAAAATAAATATCCATAACAATGCAGATTGCAGTTATTATATTATATTACTTCAATCATTTTCTTACTTTGTGTGGTAATAGCTAATAATCATGTAGAAAGTTCATCATCCTTAGGTTCCCATAAAGAACCAGTGAAACAAGCAAATAACGCTACTAAATTCAACATATTAAAAAATAAATAAAATAAGGAAATAAAAAAAATCCAAACTATGACCATTTAAAACTGTGCCTAGCTCTTAATTTTTTTTAACTAAATGCCCAAAATTCTGTGCTGATTGTTTATTTTTTATATATCAATTATAGGACTCTTAGCTCCATTTTTCTTCTACAAAACTCCAAATCCCCTGCTTTTCTTTACACAGCCATATAGTTAAATGCTACAATTCCGGCTGCCTGACGGTTTTACTAGGGGGAGCTTACTGAAGACAGATTTATACAGCTCCCATAAAACTCCATTATAATTCCACTTCAGTAAGTTCCTCCGCTCCCCTAGTGGCCGCTGCAGGAAGTCAGAATTTTACCATTTAACTCTGTCGGTGTGAAGGAAAGCAGAGGATTTCAGACCCTTTTTTTGGCAGGTCTACCTAATGAATGAGGATTCTTGCATGTTGAACCTCCCATTATCAATTTGGTAGACAAAAACTGTTGAGAGCCCCATCCATTTAAACAGGGGAACTACATAGAAAGCCTTTATTGTTTCCATAAAGGATTACTATGGATTTCTGGGGTTTGTAGGGGGACACCGTGCAGGCAGTTAGAGGTGGTCTCATTTAGAGAACCTATTCAGCACATGTGTATTAGAGGGCTATTTCAATTTCCAGCATTAAGTTGATTTAAGCTATAAACACAATAGATGAAACGTATTGATAGAAGCTTTTGCTTTAGCTTCCAGTCAATAAAGACCAATATGTTGTTTTTTTTATTTATAATTGACCTATTTTCCTGTTCTGCAAAAATGATAAAGTGCTGCCTATTGCCATTATTCACTTTGCTGCAATTGTAATTCTCTGTATGAACTTACCATTTACCATGTAACAATTAGAACATAATGTTTATGAATACAAAGACTCTAGAAGGTTACGTAACGGGTTAGGTGCTACTGTAAGGTATTTGATGCACCTCCAATATGTAAAATAGGCAAGCTTCATAAATACTGAGCAAACTTCATTAGAACCAAAAAGCCAGAAAGCCACAAAATTAATGAAAAAGTATAAATAGTTTATTGGACATACAACACAAAAATTGCAATAAAATACAAGGAGATCTAAAAAAGAAGAACAGTGTGGGATATGACATCAGTGGATTAAGGGTATCCTGCAATACTACTCTAACTTAGCATGATTGTATATAACACATGTACATATTTATGTCATTAGTTCCTAAGTGATATAAAGGACATCTGTAAAACAGTCCTTCAGGGTTGCACTCGGGTGTGATGGTATACAAGTACATAAAGTGCATCATCCACTGATGTCATATCCCACACTGTTCTTCTTTTTTAGATCTCCTTGTATTTTATTGCAATTTTTGTGTTGTATGTCCAATAAACTATTTATACTTTTTCATTAATTTTGTGGCTTTCTGGCTTTTTGGTTCTAATGAAGTTTGCTTAGAACATAATGTTTATTGACTAATGGCAAAATACAATGTATTTCAGATAGAAAGAGCTACACAATTGATTTTCAAATGCAATTCTTGTGTTAACCAGTTGTATCTGTCCCAAAGTATGGCAGGTCTGTCTGACTGTCATTTGATATAATACAAAAAGTCCAGGGACCCCTGAGTTCATTAAAGACCATATTCAGCTACCCGTCAAAAGATGTCAGATAGGCATGTGTGTTACTACTGAGACATGAATGTTTCAGCCTTTATAAAGAGAAAATATAGAAATAAGTTCACAGAAGATTGTGCTGCCACCTACTGGATGGAAAACAATTCAAAATACACTACAATGACTCATCCAATAGAGGAGAACAATACTATGGATTATGAAAATGTCTTTAGCTTTAATCGTTGTATTTTTTCGTTTACATACACATCATTGTTTTATATTACAGTGGTTACACTTTTTTATTATTTTTATGTTTTGATTTGTAAATTCATAGCAATCACTTTTAATAAGATGAATAAATTATAAAAACGATTGTTCTGGAACTATTTGTTTTGTTGTATCCAGCCGTTTCAGGAGATCCATGTAGATTGCAGCCACAGAATAAGCATTGAAGATGATGGCATGTTTTTTTATTATTTTATTACCATTCAGATTAAAATTTTTACCCTTTCATGCACCTAATCAGGTGGGATTTACATCATAGATTTTACAGATCTTTTATATACATTTTCCTGCATCATGGAAATTATGCTTAAAGAAGAGCTCCACATGGCAACTGCTCAAAGTTTAAAGGTACGTCCACACACAGTGTAAACATTGCAAAAATTTCATCCATTTTTTCCGTGCGTAAATTCCCCAGCGTATTACAGTAGCAGCAAAGTGGATGAAATATGAACAAATCTCATCCATACACTGTAGAAAAAACCCACAGAAAACACATGAGGAATTGAATTCTTAATCTGCACAATATACAGTAGAATTTTCACACTGAAAATCCAGATGGAAATTCCACAGGGTTTACGCTGTGTGTGAACGTACCTTAACACTTTGCCGGCCCATTATGAAACTGCATGTTATGGAGGGGGGGGGTGTGACGTTTGGAGCTGAGTCACGTGATAAGCCCGCTCCATACGCTGCAGGTGTTAGCTGTGCATCAAAGCTGAAATGCTGCTTTAACTGCCAAGAACAGAGATCACACTGTTCCTGGCTGTTTAACTAGTTAAATGCTGTGGTCAATAGCGACCGCAGCATTTAATAGTAGGAGCAGGAGGCCTCCTCCAACAGCTAATTGCCCCCACCCACGACGCGATGGCGTGGTGCCATGGCTACACCGTCTATGGGGCGAGATGAGTTTCTCGCCTCAGACCGCCACCTGGAAGCCAGCCACCCCCATCCCCTCCTGCACTAATTGTACCTGCATCTATAGGATTACAATTACATTCATAAGTGCTGAATGGCCGTGCCCGACCATTCAGCGCCTTACAACGATGCTCATTGGCAGGGCAGAATGACTTGCCCCGCCAATCAGCGCCTTTGAACAATGGAAGCGGCGCGATGACATCTGCAAATAAGCCAATCAACACCTTTGTCATCGCGCTACTTCCGTTGTTGAAAGGTGCTGATTGGCGGGGCAAGTCTTTCTGCCTACGTCATTCAAACCCAGCAGACCTGGGTATATGTGGGGCACTATCTGCAGGGGGGGGCTTTATGTAGAGCGCTATCTACAAGAGGAGCTTTATGTAGAGCGCTATCTACAAAAGGGGCTTTATGTAGAGCGCTATCTACAAGAGGGGCTTTATGTAGAGCGCTATCTACAGGGGGCTATATGTAGAGCGCTATCTACAGGGAGATGTCTGTGGGCCACTATCTACAGGGGATCTACGTAGGGAACTATCTATAGGGGGCTCTATGGGGAGCATCATCTACAGGGAGAACTGGGTGTGTGTGCCACAGTGTCTGGTGCTATTATAATCAGGGACAGTTTATGGCGGTATTAGAATTAGAGGTGCAGTGTATGGAACTATTATATTTAGGGGCGTTGTGTGTGGCACCATGAGAAATTTAGCTGAAGACATCTAAGCGGCAAACTGTAGAAATGGGCTGTGGTCGGGAGAAGTCATGATAGAGTTCTGGACCGGATGGAGAAGAAAAGGGAAGAATGAACTACTACAAGTAGAATCTGAAAATACGTCACCGGCAAGTCACTCAATGTAACGGTTTATTCTGCCTTTAATCAGTACTGTAGTCACTGTATGAACTGCAGCGAGATGATGGATGGTATGATTGATTTTTTTGTGAAACAGCAACTTCCAGCATATTCTTACCATTGTTCGGGCGATGCTGGGAGCTGTAGTTTTACGCCGTACAAGCCTATATGGCAGGGGTTGCACTAAATTGAGCTGTATTTGTGCTGGTGTTGTATTTCTGTACTGAGCTTGGTTCTGTTGCTGTATTTATGTACAGAGCTTGGTTCCGTCGCTGTACTTATGTAGGGAGCTTGGTTCTGTTGCTGTATTTCTGTACTGAGCTTGGTTCTGTTGCTGTATTTATGTACAGAGCTTGGTTCCGTTGCTGTATTTATGTAGGGAGCTTGGTTCTGTTGCTGTATTTATGTACGGAGCTTGGTTCTGTTGCTGTATTTATGTACGGAGCTTGGTTGTGGTGATGCATTTATGTACTGAGCTTTGTTCTGGTGATGCATTTATGTACCGAGCTTGGTTCTGGTGCTGTATTTATGTACTGAGCTTGGTTCTGGTATAGTATATATGCATAAGCTTGGTTCGGATGCTGTAATTATTTAGGATATATTTAGAATAACAAAATTGCAGGGTAGATTGAGTGGTTTTCAGTTCATTGTATATTTTATGGAAACCTGTCAGGTAGTTTTAACCCCTGGAACCAGCACCATGTGTTAATACATGACCTGACAATATTTCCAAACATTTCCCTGGATGTTTTTTACAGATGCAGCAAAATCTATAAAATCACATTTTAAAACGATGCACACATTTAATGCCAATTACTCATTAAAGGGTCATGGGGCAGTGTCACTATTCTGAAGAGTCACATAGTCCTGCCTCCAAACCCCCCTTTCCATGTTTGATTGACATCCCACTTTCTGTTATACATCACTACCAGTCTCTTCCAACTTTCTCGAATGCGCCATTGCCTTGTACTACTTGGGCACGCACGGTGCAGCGAGGTGTACTCTGCCCGGTTGCACTTCGCATGCCAGTACAAGGCAATGGTGCATCCTGCAAGAGTTGAAGGATGCTGCTAGAGATGTAGAACAGCCAGGGAGATGTCATTCAAAATCTTGGGGGGGGGGGCGCCATTTCAAAATCTTTAATCAGCCCTGTGTGGCGCCGATGGTTGTCATGGCAAGGCTTAGCAGAAGCCTTTAATAATGACAATATAATACATTAGTTTTGCAGTGTATTGTATCAGCGATCTAACGATCCCTGTTTCAAGTCCCTGAGGGAGACTAATTAAAAGTGTAAAAAAAAAGTTAAATACATTTTTCAGGCGTGTAAAAAAAAATAATTACAAATATATTACAATTTAAAAAAAAAGAAAAAAGCTTTTCAAATTTTCCCCCAAGCACAAAGTAAAAAATAAAAAAAACAAACAGAATTGGTATCGCCACTTTCTTAAAAGTCCGAACTATTACAATATACCATTATTTAACTCGCACGGCGTAAAAACATTTATGTACCAAGAAATAGCACCAATAAAAACTACAGCTCGTCCCGCAAAAATAAGCCCTCACACTGCTCAATGGACAGAAAAAAAAAAAAAAGTTATGGCTCTCAGAATATGCCGATATTTTTTAACAAATAGTATTTGCTTTGTAAAAGTAGTAAAATCTAAAAAAAACAAAACCTATATAAACTTAGTATGACCGTAATCGTATTGAGCCGCAGAATAAAAGTTAAGTTGTCGTTTTTACCACACGGTGAGAGATGTAAAAACGAAGTCCAAAAAACAATAGAGGAATTGCAGTTTTTTCCAATTTCACCCTACTAAGAATTTTTTCCCGTTTCCCAGTATATTATATGGTAGCAACAGAAAATATAACGCCCTCAGACCACTCTATTAACGGAAAAATAAAAAAAGTTATGGCAGGGAGTAAAAAACTAAAAACGTAAAAATTAAAAATGTCAGGGTAGCGGCGCCACCGGGCATGGGGGAGCCTGTGTAGGCCGCGGGCCCTGTAGCATCCGCTATGGCTGCAAAGCGGTAGTTATGCCACTGTATAAATATAAAAACAACAAGTATGATCTACCATTCTTTTCTCTGGCTGTATTGCAGCCTTACCTCAAATAACCTACTGCATTGTATGTCAAATCAATAGGTTAAGATTATGTTGAATAGAAAGGCAGAGACTTGTGTTTTATTAATATTTAGACTTCATTAAAGATTAAATAATGGTGTTTAAACAGGAATAGAAATGCTTTCCTGATAACAGCAAACAAGTTATCGAAGACATACAGCAGGGGGTGTTAAGTATGTTAAGCTACATCCACACTGCCCGATGGCCATAGGAGCAGAGCTGGTACCTATGGTTAGCATTGTATATATAAACTTGTCACATATGAGTTCATGGCAGCCTGTATTCTGTGAATGGTTGCCAAGATACAGGTTGTTGTACTTGTCTTTTATACAAAGCTCTTCTGAAAAGAATAGGACAGGCTAATTTTAAATTATTGTACACATACTGTATGATACTGTATGATAACCTATTAAAGTTCAAGAATTAAGTTAAACGCCCCTCCCCTACCAAAGTACAAAACAATGGGTACGAAGGACTCAGCTCCACCCCATCATTTAACGAACCAGACTTGTTTGTGAGGAGGGGCGCTCTCCTATACCGCTGGGTCACATTTAATCTCCCATACATGGGTAAGTGCATATATCGGACTTATATTTGGCTTTATGCCATTCTTTCAAGGCACCAATTACTTTTCAGTTACTATAGGCCTTTTTGAGTTAGGCACACTGTCCTTCCTTACACAGTTTACATTTGAAAATTACTCCTATTTTGATGCACCCTATGTTGGAGCTACATTGAGTTACAGTAATTGTGCATACCATCAGTGTATTAAAAATATATATATATACTCAATGTATACATTTGTGATCCTTACAAGGATTTATTTTAGATTCTCTATGTTTGTCATTTAATGTATTTTATGTTATCAATAAAGATGTTTAACTTTTTCATATGTTGATATGTATGGACTCCTTTTTTCTCTTGTATATCATTGTTTGTGAGGAGCCAGGTTTGTAGGGAGCTATGTCATGCAATCCTTCTCATTTCTACTAAAGGGAACTGAGGAGTCATAGAGAATTCACCCCTTGAGGAGAACTCCTGGAAATTATTTATTAAGTGTTATTGCACCCTCTAGTTCAATATTATTAGGATATCTGTAAGATTCAAGAGATTAGCTCTCTTTAAGGCATTACTTATGTAAAATATTTAGAATTGGGCCTTAGTGCCAAAATTAGACATGTAGTTAGTAATAAAGGGGCAGAGATCTTTTTAAAGAGGCCTGTCCATATCCCCTTTCAAGCAGATAACAGCTGGTCAAAAGAGGTTAAGGTCCTCTTACATGGCCGGTCCTGGGCTGTATAAACTATCGCCGATCAAGGAAACAGCTCATTAATCGGCACTCGTTCGCCCCTTTCACAAGGAGCTAGTATGGGGACGATCGGTCGTTCCTCCGTTACTGATGAACAAGCGTTTGCTCGTTCATCTGATGATCACGGCCCTGTTTACACAGGGCAATTATCGGCAACGAGCGCTCTATGAACGATCGTTTGCCCAATAATTTGCCCGTGGCTGATCTCAGGGAAATTATTAAGGGGGTGTCCAGTTATAAATATAGCAAATATATTATACTTAAAAAAAAAACAGTAGTAGTGATTGGTGTTGTATTAAAATGTGTTTTTTGTTTTATTTTTGCTAGTGTCCCTTAGGTCTGGTGTTTCATACAATGCACACCAATGCAGCTGATCTGCTTAAAAAAAAATACGGACGTGCCTCCCTAGTACATGTGTTTCACAGTGTGCCTGTTACTGGGCTAACACTTGGTATTACTATGTAAGTGCAGCGTTAAATGTGTGTATTTAGACAATTAACATTACACCACGCCTCAGTGACTCTTCAGCTTGCGTTAGCATCACTGATGGAATTGGAAATTGGATTCTGCTGTCTAATCCATTGTTAATGGTTTCACTTCAAAAATATACTTAATCTTCATTACAGCTTGTGGCTTATGGCAAAAGTACTATCCACAATATTGTTCTCTGTATACGATTACGTTATTAGCTGTGCTATGTCCAATTGTTTGATATATTACAGAAAGATAGATAGAACTTTATCAGTTTTTTTTGTAGATTTGCATTAGTTATGTCCTTAACAGTATTTCACTTACTAACACAGTAGGTTGTACTTCATAGCTGCTCTTCCTTCTGGAAGCTGGAACAGAACGCTGTAACCATGATCATTTATTTTTCAGGCTATGAAGAGCTGTTGGTCTAGCCTCCCAACATAGATCTATTTACTCTTACCGCTATCCATGTCTACCAGTAATATTTATGTCACTTCCAAAGTCACACTACTGTTCATGTAAGATGTGGTGGTGACGTAGGGCCAATTGGAAGCCAGCAATATTAAGATCAGAGGGACAGTCAGGGATCAAGCCTGAAGCAGCAGAGGCCAGATCAGAAGAATGGAAGAAACATCAGATATTTAAGTCTTGCCAGAAAAAATAAATTGATTATATGGTAAACGCTGCAGCTGTCTTGTGTTCTGCATGAGATAAAGAGATAGAAGGGAAGAGGTTGTGTGTTCAGTTATTAAAGAGCGCAACATTGATAAATTGGGTGATGGTTAATTTGATGGGGAGGCCACAGTAATTAAGAATTGGGGATTGTATGTCTGATTTTGCTAAGCAACAAAGGGGTGCGAGAGGGCACTGTCCTGGCTCTATTTTTGTTCACCCTTTACACCTCTGACTTCCAGTATCATAGCGAAAATTGTTATCTACATAAGTTTTCCAATGACACTGATTATGGGATGTGTAGGGGAAGGTGATAAAACGTATAGGCAGTTGGTGAACAATTTTGTTACATGGAGTGTTGAAAATGGCCTGGTTTCGAACTAGGGGAAGACAAAATAAATGATTATAGCGCTAGGAAAGAAGAGTAGGATATTTCTCCCCATGGTTATTGGTGGTCATGATGTGGAGAGCGTCAATAACTATAAGTATCTGAGTGTACATCTGGATCGAAAGCTCGATTGGGGAATAAAGGGGGTTTTACACAGGACCATTATCGGGCAGACGAGCGTTAATATAACACTCGCTGACATAATTGCCCTGTGTAAACAGGGGAACGATCAGCAGATGAACAATCATCTGCTGGTCGTATAGTTTTAAAAAAGTCAAATATTATCGTTGTCGGCAGCACATCTTGGTGTGTAAACAAGGGGACGCGCTGCCGACATTATAATAATGGATGGGGACGAGCGATCAGAGTAACGACCGCTCGTCCCCATCCATAGCTCCATGTGACAGGAGCAAGCGAGCGCCGATCAACGATATCTTGTTGATCGGCGCTTGCTGCACTGGCCGCTTATCGGCCGGTGTAAAAGGGCCTTTAATGTGGGTAAGGTGTATAAAAAAGGTATGACAAAGTTGTATTTCCTATGGAAGTTGTAGTCTTTTAACGTCTGCAAAAGGATGTTGGAAATGTTCCATGAGTCTGTGGTTGCTAGTATGATTTTTATGGGGCTATTTGTTGGGGGAATAATATCAAGAAGGCAGACGCTAATAAGTTGGTGAAACTAATAATAAAGGCAGGGCAGGTAGTGGAGTGTAAATTTGCTACTTTTAATGATGCAGTGGAGTTACAGACGGTATCTAGGTTCAAGGCGATACTTAGGAATGACTCATCCATTGAGTGAAGTGGTAAAGGTACAGCGTAGTACCTTCAGCCACAGATTTATTCAGTTGCCATGCATTAAGAAGCACTATAGGTGGTCTTTTCTACCATAAACCTATACAATAAATCACAGGCAAGGAGAGATGGACATGTATTCTGCAAATGATGAGTAGGTAGACTTTGTAGTATAGTTAGTGATCAAACATGGGTTATTTATTGATGAGGAGGTAGATTTTTTTACCTGGTAATTTATGAACCCTGTATACTTTTTATTGTTTGTAAGTTCTTTTATGCAATGCTGTAACACAATAATTTCCTGCTGGGGATGAATAAAGTATTTCTATTCTAATCTATTCATTTTAGGACAATACAGAAATAAGAGATTTGGAAGAACCCGAAGACCCCTCAGCTCAAAGTGATTGCATCCTTGAGGACCCAGTTAAGTGCTAGGCAAGGCTTGTAAGGGTCTTTTGGGTGGCAGGCTGCAGAGATTATTCATGAGATCATTCCCTCAGCAACAGTAGGTCAGAGGATGCAGACACTGTAAAGTGCCCCCTTTATGACTTGGGTGGGCATTGCACAGTTATGCTTTTTGTACTGCCCATGAACAGTGTAATATACCTATCGAAAAACTTCAGCATAAAAAGAGACTGAGCTGATAATGTTCATTTCTCAATAATTGGTGGATTGTTAGATTGTGTATTGAGCTATTGAAAAGCAATGGGCCTATAAATTGTTCTTGCACCAGGGCCCACTGCTGCCTATATGGCCCCTTCATGGGTTGTTTCCTATTAGGCCTCTATGCATTATACACTCTGCTTATTTATTTTTGTGCGGAATCTAATTAAGAAAATCAATATGGCCACAGTGGCACAGGCTGAGGATGTATAGCTGCATAACCAGACTGGTTTGCCATTCAGGACTCTAGTACAGCTACAGGGGTAACCCTGTGATGGCAGCCATATAGTTTTTCCAGAAACAAATCCAGGCAAAAAAACAGGTGAATGTAATTTTTTACCAGAAAAGGACAAGTCAATGCATTACTAGTATTGTTTTACTTTAGGGAAAATACTCTTTAAATATTCTTCCATACATAGATTCATTCTTAAGACAGACATTCATCCAGGGATCCCTAAATATAACGTAGTCAGGATTTAGGAGATGTCAAGGATACATTCATGAAAACATGGAAATAAAGTTGGTAGAGTTTAACATATTTTATGCATACTCCAAACAGCTCTGAGGAATTACGTGATTTCTCAGAATTAAATGCTAATGCTTTTATTTTCATTTCTTAAATTTCTAAACTGTTTTGCCACAATATAAATGCTATTCGCCCTCTTTCATTGTGTCTTTTCCTCCATTCTTCAGGGCTGAGATAAGCCAAGCCTCAACAGAAGTCGCAGGTGCACTTAGTCGATAACATTATATTCAACAGAACAAACATTGCTTATTATTATGCTGGTAGGGGGCATCACAAAAAAATGACAAACTTTTTTTTAATGTAAAACATTTGTTCAATCATCATCTTCATATTTGAAATGAAAGCTCATCTCTGAGTAAGCACCAGGCATATGATGAATATTTTCTGTCAAACAGAATAGGGTGTTCATAATTACCCATGACCAAGAAATTGCTAAATATTAAAATGGGAATTATGTAAGGGCTAAATCGGGATATTAAAGCAGCTCTTTGTGTTTTGACTCAATCTTCAAACAACCTTTACTACTTGCAAATGAGTTTCAGATAATGCAGCTTTAATTATTAAAGCTGCAGTACTATTCCAACATATTTCATGAATTAAATGGCCAATGTCCTTTTCTAGTCGATCCGTGTATGCTTCTTGACCATGCTATATATCTGCGGTCATCTCATTTGTCTACATGTTACATTTCACCGCCAGCGATTTATTCACAATATTCTACACATAGATTTTATGCCTGTTCGTGCTTCCAGGCAAAATTATTCTATGCAGAAGTAGGCCTTTAATTTGGCAAATTCTGATCTATTAAAGGGGTTTTCCCCACTATCAATCACCTATCCTAGGGCTTGACGGATGTTCTATAAAAGTCTATGCGAGATAAATCTCCCATGGAGTTATGTGGAGTAGGCTGCCAGAAATCCCAACCATTGCTCTATAAAACTCCTTCCCAGGCTGTCCTTAGAAGTAGGAAACAAAGGAACAGGGAAAAGGGGGTCTCTTGTCCTAGCGATTGCTAGAGAATGTTAATAGATGGGGCATGTTTGCCCAGCATGTGCATAGGTAATACACACATTGCATATTGTCACCAACTTAAAGGTTTTGAGGTTTTTTACAAATAAGTTGAACAGAGAACTTTTTTTTTCTCACTTTCCAGACCCACATCTATGTTTTGAAAATGTGGATTCCGCTTCCTTCCCCTTCCGCCCTCTCCCTTTTCAGCAACAAATTGGCCTTTCATGTGCAGTCACTGAAATTAACCGTGTGCAGAAGGCTCTAAGGTGCTCCATCAGGAGCCATATATTAGAGATATTCTCCCCTGGAGAACTCTCTGTAATAAGACATCCAAAGGAATTTGGCACCATTCTTTATATTTCTCTCTGGTAAATAGGAGGCACAAGGCTGTACCGTAGCCCCCCCCCCCCCATAGAAGACTAGGGGTGCCTAATTACAGCTTCAAACAACTTGGTAGGACGGCCCAGTTCATGTTGCCTTAGGGGAATTGAAGGAACCATGAGTAAAAATAGAAGTAAAGATGGCAGATTTTGTGGTAGAGAACTAGTTTAAAGAAATATCAAAGAGATATTTTTAAGTAATTGTAAGGTATATGAAATACATTGGGTTCATGTATGAGGTTTTAGTTTTTCATTAAACATGATGCCCAAAAGTCACTTTATAACTTTTTTAATTTTAGGCTTGAGTCATTGTAAGGTGGCACATGAAGTCCATATAATGGCCCCATAGGTGCTCCATGTGCAGTCCGTTATATAAGATATGAATTACATGTAGAAGAATGTCCCATCAAAGTAGCAGATTATCGGTTACTGAATTTTGTAAAGTTCAGGTCTAAAGACTAAAAATGTAGACAAACTTGTATAATGTGAATGATCTTTAAAAAATAACTAAATTACTTCCACACCAAAGACATTTCGATAACTGTTACTTACATGATTGCAACGAAGCATAGGATTCTATCATTAGCCTTACCTGTGATTTCTCTACTTAAATTCAATTGTGTTTAGCAATGTTCTACTATTTCTGAATGATGAAGCCATAGAGCTGGAATATGAACAGACAGAGTACAAGACATTTACTGATTGCATCAAACACTCTCATCCTGTGTCGTGAAGCCATCATCAAGATCCCATTACTGAGACATAAAAAGCCTTCATGTTTTCTAGAACTTTTTGCTAACGGCCATAACCCAGACTTACATCTACATTTCCTTATGTAGTGGATTTCTTTCATGGCAGATAGGTCTAGTATGTTCGTGACATATAATATAGGGAATCAAATTATGTTTTTTAAATAACTATCTAACATTTGTTAAATGGTCTGCTTC
This sequence comes from Rhinoderma darwinii, assembly GCF_050947455.1. Lineage (NCBI taxonomy): Eukaryota > Metazoa > Chordata > Amphibia > Anura > Rhinodermatidae > Rhinoderma > Rhinoderma darwinii. The sequence continues at coordinate 93,608,531 of NC_134694.1, forward strand.
CCAAAAGAAGCCAATTAAAACCTGCTAGGAATTTACGTTGTGTATTACTATCCCAGAACGTGAATTACACTTTGTTTGTTAAAGGGGACTTGTCACAGTGAAACAAAACAGGCATCATGCTATAGAGCAGAAGGCTTACACTATATAGGTTGTGATAAAAGATTCAGTAATTTATTGATCTAAATCTCGGCTCATGCTGGACTTAGGGGTCCAGTGGGTGGGCTTACTCAATGATTGACAGTCTTTCCTGTTTATGCATACATGCAGAGATATCTGTAATTTTGGTGCGACCACTCCCTATCCCCCCTCTATTTAAGGCTTAACCCCCCTTACCAATTAATGTAACAATTTTTTTTATTTTTTTACATTGTTTAATAACTTTAAAAAACACAAAATGTTTGGGCTGTGTTACTTACTTGCTCAGCCAGTCAACAATCTGTACTGCTTCTACACTAGGTACACGACACATTTACTGTACTCCAGAAGAGTCTTCTAGCCTCCATTTTATATTCCTGCATGCCCACCTCTTACATAAGGCCTGATTCACACAAGTGCTGCGCACCTCGGACGTGAAAAACTGCTGCTTTTCACATCCGAGGTGCAGCTGTGCTCTGCGCTGCGGGACGCAATTTGACGCATCCACCATAGTTGAGAGTCTATGGAGGGATGCGTGATGCGTGAAAAGATAGGAAATGTCCTATTTTCACACGGACCCTTCACACGGTCCGTTGAAACAACGGCTGTGTGAACGGCCACATTGAATTACATAGGTCCGTGGGACGACTGCTGTTTCAACGGCCGTCCCACGGACGTTTAACACGTTCGTGTGAATCAGGCCCAACAGTGGTGGTCTGTTCAGTTTTCCCCCTTCCCCTTATGCATTGTGTAGACAAACTGGCCCCTCTCTGCATGGCAGAGCGTCTACCATTATCATTACTTTGCACCTTTACCATGATGTAAGAGATGCGCTGACAGCTCAGGAGCCTACACTTCCCCATCGGTCTAGCCATACAGCAGCGTTCCCTGTGATATCATCCGACGCAAAACGGTGTCCACGATGGACTCATACAATGGGAAATTCTCAAGTCTAACACTGAAAGGGAGGTAAGGGTTATCCTCTTACTTGCAGTAACTGTGCAGCACACAGAGAGCCTCTCTGTTTAATAAAATGGCTGATCGCGGCTGACAGAGGTTCTCTGTAGGTCCGCCGCTCGCCGTAGGCTGGTGCAATTTATTATCCCTCCTCCACCAAAATTTACAATAGACCTTGTCTGTAGAATTCCCCTTTCATTTGCCCAAACCAGATCCATCCATCCAAAGAACACGTTTCTGATGCTCCAGAGTCAAGTGGCAGTGTGCTTTACACTACTGTAGTCGAGACTTGGCATTGTGCATGGTGATCTTAAGCTTGTGTGCAGATACCCACATTATGCAGGTCCGGATGCACAGTTCTTGTGGTAGTCCTGTCACTTCCAGAGGCAGTTTTGAAACTGTAATGAGTGATGCAACAGATGAAAGTATTTTTCAGCACTACACACTTCAGACTGGGCGACCTCACTCTGTGCGTTTGCATGGTCTATATCTTTGTGGCTGAGTTGTTACACCGAGATGCTTCTACTTCACAAGAATAGCACTTACATTTGACCAGGGAAGATCTAGAAGTCCAGAAATTTCATGAACTGAATTGGGTCAAAGGTGCAAACCTATGACAATTCCACGTGAAGGGTATGTTCACACGCAGTGTTTTCAGACGTAATTTGGGCGTTTTACGCCTCGAATTGCGCCTGAAAAAACGGCTCCATTACGCCTACAAATATCTGCCGATTGCTTTCAATAGGTTTTATGGTGTTCTGTTCCCACGAGGTGTAATTTTACGCGTCACTGTCAAAATACGACGCATAAAAATACGCCCGCGAAAAAGAAGTGCATGTCACTTCTTGGGACGTTTTTGGAGCTGTTTTTCATTGACTCCATTGAAAAACAGCTCCAATAACATCATAAAATACACCGCGAAAAATGCGAGTTGGATAGCCATCTTTAGACAAATGTATTTTTTGAAGACAGCCAGACCTTGACTCCGGGGGAAAACAGAGGAGGAACTTTTCTTTTCCTATCCTCATATTTCTTCATGCGATAAACTGCCTAAATAATTGCACACTTGGTTTGCTGCCAGATGTGAAGAAAACTCCTGAATTAAGAATTGGCTGCAGGAACTTGAGACATAGCTGCAGTGGTGGATCATCATTGGGGCAGTTTAGGCAGTCGCCCGGACCACACATAACCGCACAGGCCCTCTTATGCACGGTGGCATCACTAGCAGTAGAGGGGGCCCCGGTGCTAGCGACAGCCACATTCACTTGTATCTGCGTCCTCAGGATATAATACTATAGGCTGCAGGCCAGGTTAGGCCTGCAGCCTGTAAGGTGCTAGGAAGACAACCCTGCGCAGGCCGGCGTGATGACGTCACTGCTTCACGCTGGTCTGTGCATGCGCCCCGCCCGGAGGATGTGCAGAGCTCTGTCAATCGCAGGAACAGTGCAAGGTAAGTACAATATATATATTTTGGGTTTTTTCACGTGGGCTGTGTGGAAATATACCGGGGGGGATTGCTGTATAGCACTATATATAAGGGCAAGGGGGGCTGTGTTGCACTATATACAAGGGGGGGCTGTGTGGAAATATACAGGGGGGCTTTCTGTGTGGCACTATATACAAGGGTGGAGCTGTGTGGCACTATCTACTAGGGAGGCCGGGTGACACTATTTACAAGGGGAGGGCTGTGTGGCGCTACTACAGGGGTCTGTGTGTGGTGCTATCTACAGGGGGGCTCTGTGTGTGGTGCTATCTACAGGGGGGCTGTGTGTGTGGCGCTATCTGCAGAAGGTACAAAGGGGGCATCATTACTGTGGGGGCACGGTTACTGATGGGGCACTTTTATTGTTTCGAGCACGAAGGGATCATTATTACCATCTGGGGCACTGTGGATTACGAGTGTGTTCAGAGGATGGGGTATAGGTGGGGAGGAGGCTGGAAAAGCGAGAAACCAACATGTCTTTGTGTCAAATTCTGCAGAGACCAGTCGTGGCTGGAATAAGTAATCACAGTGGTCTGGGCCGGATGGAGAAAAAAAAAAAGGGTAAGTAAAAAACAACTAAGAGAGAACATCACCTGTGTGTCACTAGATATAAATGTGCTGTAAAACTTATATCGTCTGCAGAGCTCCTGTGTATAATTGACATCTACCACTACATGGTCACTACATGGTGGTAATATTGGTCTTTGTAAAGTGGTTTTTATTCAGTAACAGTATGTGGTTATGGTGTGGTGGTGTTATTCAGTAACAGTATGGTGATATTATTCAGTCACTAAGTGGTTATGATGTGGTGGTATTATGCAGTAACAGTATGGGGGTATTATTCAGTCACTATGTGGTTATTATGTGGCAGTGTTATGCAGTAATAGTACAGGGGTATTATTCAGTCACTATGTGGTTATGGTGTGGAGGTATTATGCAGCAACCGTATGTGGGTATTATTCAGTCACTATGTAGTTATGGTGCGGTGATATTATGCAGTAATGGTATGGGGGTATTATTCAGTCACTATGTGGAGGTAGTATTCAGTATCAGTATGGAGATATTAGTCAGTTACTATGTGCTTATGGTGTGGCTGTATTATTTGGACTTTATAATCTGCTGTTATTAGTAATATTGTTCTTATAGTTAGTTGTGTTCAGTTACAGTATACAGGTAATATTTCATCTGGTATAGTGGTATGATATAATAACTGTATATGTATATAAATAATTTTTTGGTGTGAGGGGGGACATATGCTTTGGGGGTTCGTAACACTCATGGACGTGCTAGAAATCAGTGATGCAGTTGGAGGGGTAGCCCGTAGAGACAAAAGATGTGCTGAATGAACAAACTTGCCACACGAGGAGCTGAGGGAAGGCCAGTTAAAGGAATAAAATGTGCCATCTTGGAAAATGGTCCACAAGGACCCAGACAGTAGTACATCCAGCAGAAAGGGGAATATCAGTGATAAAGTCCATGGCGATTTGTTGCCAGTCAGCATCAGGCACTGGCAGAGATTGGAGCAGAACAGCAGGTTTGGAATCAGAAGATTTATTTACGGCACAGTTAGCACAGAAGGAAACATAGTCCAAGACATCTTTAGGTAGCAAGGGCCACCAATAATGACGAGCAATAAAGTCCCGAGTATTATTTCCCCGTTGAGAATCTTTCTCTGTCAGCAGGACGGACAAAAATCTTTCAACCAGGAGGGACGTCCCTGATCTGTAGAGGGTTTACAGCTACAATCCTAGAAGGATCAATAACGTATTGAGGGCTTTCTGCAGAGTTGTCTGTCTCAAATGACCGGGACAGGGCATCGGCATTAATGTTTGTCTGCAGGGTGGAAATGAAGAAGGAATCAAAATTTGACGAATAACAGCGACCATCTGGCTTGACGAGGATTCAGTCACTGTGCAAACTGCAAATATGTAAGATTTTTGTGATCTGTGAAAGGATTATGATGGGATGAGCAGCCACCCTCAAGCAGATGTCTCCACTCTTGCAAGGCCAACTTGACAGCGAGTAATTTTCGTCCCCAATTGCGTAGTTGCGATCAGCAGGAGAGAAGAGTTTTTAGAAAAATCCACATGATACTGCCTTAGCCTTGGAATTCTTTTGAAACAGGAGTGCTCCAGAACCAATGGAAGAGTAGTCAACCTCCAAGGAAAACTGTCGAGTCCCATCAGGTTGATGAAGAACAGAGGCAGAAGTGAAGGCGCTCTTGAGGCTGGAAAATGCGGACTCTGCCTCAGGAGTCCAGTGCTTAGCATTCACTCCCTTCTTGGTAAGAGCTGAGATGGGAGCAGTATGGGTTGAGAAATTTGGGATGAACTGACAATAAAATTTACGAATCCAAGAAATCTCTGTATAGCTCAGAGACCTTGAGCACGTGGCCACTCCAAGATGAACTTCACTTTTTCCGGATCCATTTGAAGACCACGATCAGAGATAATATAGCCCAGGGAGGGCAAGGATTTATTTTCAAATATGCACTTTGAGTTTAGCGTAGACAGCTGTTCCCCCTTTACGTCAACAATACTTGGCGTACAAGCTTCTGATAAGTCATCAGATCAAGTGACTAGATCAAGAGGTCATCCAGATAAAACTACCACACAGATATACAGAAGATCACGAAAGATGTCTTAAAAAAATTATTGAAACACTGCTGGAGGCGTACACAGTCCAAAGGGCATCTCAAGATACTCGTAGTGACTGTCTCGAATCTATGCATGGTCGGAGTGATCCATCTTTTTTCTCCACAAATAATAATCCGACTCCGACTGGTGCAGTAGACTTCCTGATGAACCCCCTCTCCAGGTTCTCCTTGACATACTCTGACATGGCCTGGGTTTCAGGCAAGGAGAGAAGCAACTCAGTAGGGCAATCGTATGGACGATGAGGGGGAAGGATCTCTGCCTCCTTCTTTCTGAAGACATCCGTGTAGCTAGCATACTGTTGAGGCATTGGAGACATAGCAGGACGGACCTGAGGCAGTGGAGGACCTCTCTGGAATTCCAATCAAGGACTGGCGAAGCCATGGCAATCCCAGCAGGATGGGGTTAATAGCTTTGGACAGGACATAAAAAGCTATTAGTTCAGATTGGAGGACTCCTATCTGTAGTCTCAGATTTTTGGTGATAGACAGGATAAGGTCCAGCAGAGGTTGTCCATCTATAGAAGCGACCACTAGAGGTTTCTCCAGAGGTACTGTGGCCAAGTGGAGGCAGTCTACTAAGTCTTTCTGGATAAAGTTTGCAGCCACTTCAGAATCCAAATAAGCAGGAACAGACTGCGATCCTTCACTGGTGAAGAATAACACAGGAATAGAAAGTCTGGGAGAGAATTTAGTAGTCGGTGTCGATTCACCTAGGATTGTCTCTCCAATCAAGCCTAGGTGCTGGATTTTCACAGCTTCTGAGGGCATTGGCGCACTAAATGTCCCTTGTGACCACAGTATAGACCAGGGGTCTCAAGCATGCGGCCCGTGGGCTGCATGCGGCCCCTGGGGCTGTCATCTGTGGCCCGCGGGACACAGTGCCGCTAGTATCGGCTCTGCTCCGAGACTCTGGAATTCCCTGACATCGCTTTCCACATATGAACAGCGATGTCTGGGGATTCCCCAGAGCCGGAGTCCCGGGCAGAGCGCTAGTACAGGCTCTGCTCCGGGACTCTGTGGAATTCCCTGACATCGCTGCCCATATATGAACATTTGTCAGGGTCTTGCCCAGAGCGGAGCAGAGCGCTGGTGTCGGCTCTGCTCCTGGACTCTGTGGAATTCCCTGACATCGCTGTCCACATATGAACAGCGATGTCTGGGGCTTCCCCAGAGCTGGAGTCCCGGGCAGAGCGCTAGTACAGGCTCTGCTTCGGGACTCTGTGGAATTCCCTGACATCGCTGCCCATATATGGACAGTGTGTCAGGGTCTTGCCCAGAGCGGAGCAGAGCGCTGGTGTCGGCTCTGCTCCTGGACTCCGTGGAATTCCATGACATCGCTGCCCATATGTGGACAGTGTGTCAGGGTCTTCCCCAGAGCGGAGTCCCGGGCAGAGCGCTAGTATAGGCTCTGCTCCGGGACGCTGCGGAATTCCCTGACATATCTGCCCATATATGGACAGTGTGTCAGGGTCTTCCCCAGAGCGGAGTCCCGGGCAGAGCGCTATTATCGGCTCTGCTCCGGGACTCTGGGGAGCCTCTGACATCGCTGTCCATACATGGACAATGATGTCAGGGGCTTCCCCAGAGCAGGAGTCCCAGTGATGTCAGGAGCACAGCTGGAGTCCCAGGAAGAGCCTACTAGCGCTCTGCCTGGGACTCCAGCTCTGGGGTTGCCCCTGACATCTCTGTCCATATATAGACAGTGATGTCAGGAGCAGAGCTGGAATCCCAGGCAGAGTGCCAGAAGCGTCTCTGCTCCGGGACTCCAGCTCTGGGCAAGCCCCTGACATCACTGTGGCAGCATCTTCAGAGGGCACTGTGGCAGCATCTGCAGAGGGCACTGTGGCAGAATGTACAGAGGGCACTGTGGCAGAATGTACAGAGGGCACGGTGGCAGCCTCTACAGAGGGCACGGTGGCAGCCTCTACAGAGGGCACAGTGGCAGCCTCCACAGAGGGCACAGTGGCAGACTCTACAGAGGGCACGGTGGCAGCCTCTACAGAGGGCACTGTGGCATTATCTACAAGTGGGTGTGTGGCAGTATCTGAAGAGGACACTGGCATTATCTAGGGGTGTGTTACATTATCTACAGAGGGCACTGTGACCTTATCTACAGAGGGCACTGTGGCCTTATCTACAGAGGGCACTGTGGCCTTATCTACAGAGGGCACTGTGGCCTTATCTACAGAGGGCACTGTGGCCTTATCTACAGAGGGCACTGTGGCCTTATCTAGGGGTGTGTTGCATTATCTACAGAGGGCACTGCGGCAGCATCCACAGAGGGCACTGTGGCAGCATCAACAGAGGGCACTGCGGCAGCATCCACAGAGGACACTGCGGCAGCATCCACAGAGGGCACTGCGGCAGCATCCACAGAGGGCACTGCGGCAGCATCCACAGAGGGCACTGCGGCACTATCTAAAAGGGGCTGCCCAATCTTGACATGTGTGCTAACTGAGCCGCCGGACTGCATTTAGCGACACTTAAACTGGAAAGCTGGATTGTTGAAATAAGCACGTGGAGAAATATCTCAAATTTTAAACCTAGCGCTATTATTATAGTAATGTAGTATTATTATTCTAGTAATATAGTGTTATAGTAGTTCAAATAACTAATTGATTAACAATAATTTTGTATTGTATCAAATTTGAAAGTAATGCGGCCCGTCAACTTCCCATTTTTTCTATATGCGGCCCACTTACCCGGCCGAGTTTGAGACCCCTGGTATAGACACAATCCAGCCTGCGTTGGACAGTCTGGGTCTGTATACTTGCATTGGCTCCTCTGGAGGCACAACAGGACAAGGCAGTAGAGGTCTTTGAAATTTGGGTGCCAGCCGACAAGACCTCTCCTCCCGGCGAACTTCCAGAGTGCGCTCTTGGATCCTCATATCGATTTGGATTGCTTGAAGTATTAAGGCATCCAAGGTAGCTGCCAGCTCATCTTTTATATGAGAGGCAAGTCCCTGCTAGAAAGTTGCCACTTACGCCCCGTTATTCCAAGCCAGCTCTGCTGCCAACGTATGGAAGTGGATGGCATATTCCCGTACAGTTGATTACCCTTGGTTGAAAGTCAGCAGTGAGGCAGCTGCAGAAGATGTTCGGCCCATTTCTTCAAACAGTATGGAAAGTCTCTAGAAATAAGGGCAAATCAGAGTATTCTGGACCCTCTCGTTGAAATGGGGTTAAACTCATGCCAGGGCTTTGCCAGAGAGGAGGGAGATAATAAAAGCGACATTGGCCTCTGAGGGGAAGAGATAAGCACGTAACTTGAAGTGGATCGTACACTAATTAATGAAGCTTCTACAAGTCATCCCCGTTGTAACGAGGATGTAGAGGCAATGAAATTACAGATCCAGAACAGGCAGGAGGGATGGCAGGTAGTGGAGAAGCGTAAGTAGCCACAGGAGGCACAGAAGGAAGATTTTAACAGGTAATAATGGCGTTTACCGTCTGTAGGAGCTGATCCTGACATGCCCGGAGGTCACGCATGTCCGCTTGCATCAACTGGACCGCTGTTTTGGATTGACCAGCGGGATCCATGGCCTGAGTGTACTGCCATGCCTGTGGGGTATGTGGACCCACTGGACTGCTCCACCGTAGGGGAGTAGCAGCTGGCCAAACAAGAGTAAAAGATAGTCTTTAGGACAAGAGTACCTGGATGGAAGACTTGGCAGACACATGACTTTGCAGAAATAGAAGTAGCGTAGTAGTCTGTGCCCACGTGCAGGCACGTGCACCGGGCAAAGATGGTCAACTCGACTCCGACACGAGACTTTGCACTGGAACTAAACACAATTATGGGATACGGGAAAACAGGATACAGCTAAGGAACCAATTGCAGAGCAAACATGGGAAGACAACGCTCAGGCAAGGAGGAAGAGGGCAGGGTTCTTATTAAAGTCCAGAATGTGTTGGGATTGGGTAGGGACAATTTTACGCACCCTAGGGGAAGCAGTGGTTAGCCGCAGCCGCGTGTTCCGGTGTCTGGGGAGGGAGACGCTGGCAAGCTCTGGATGTCCTGTGGTTGCGGCTGCCGTTGAGTAGGACATGCTGGCGGTCAGCAGGCATAACAAACCGCACCAAACATATGCAAGATTTCTGTCTTTCTTGAAAATGTATTGAGTGGTAATTTTTTTTCATACATTTTAGAACCATTTATGTATGAATAGATTTTGTGTGGAAATTCTCTGAAGATATAGAGGGGGGGGGGGTTACTAAGCAAAATATGCTAGGACTCAATCTATAAACTGCAGAAAAAAATGGGGTACATCTACTACAACTGTTTTGAAAAGTGGGGTGATTAAGATAAGGCATACTATGTACCAAATTTACTAAGGACATGCTCCATCGTTTGCGGAGAAATGTTTCTAACAAATGTAGCGAATTATTTCCCCCCAAAAAAAAAATTATTAATCTCCCCCATCGAAACTATAAATCTTTACAATAGCCTTAACAAAGGTCTTATACCTGCGGCTCTGCAGCAGTTAAATAACTACAACTCACTGGATGTCCTGGGAGTTGTAGTTCCCTAACAGCACATGTTTTCTATACCTTCAATGGATTTTGTTTGTGATGGCGTCAGGCAAGGTAATTTCGAAATAAAGTAAAAATGGAATATACTTCAGCTATATTTGGCATCTTATGCAAGAGTTGACATTGTAATGTATACGTATAAGCTGGCTATGAAGAAATCAAATCATAAATTAGCGTCTTCACAAAACAACATGTATATCTTGCTAATGCCTTCAGTCTGTTTTACATAGCTTGTGAATCATCTACCATAAATAATATTAGATTTGCTATGCGCAGAAAGACAATTGAGCCACTGAATAGCCTCAAGCAAGAGTGGGAAATTTCAGGCACAGAGATATTAGTGCCGTTCAATGAGTTGTTTACTGTAATTGTCTCCTCTCCAATTACCAAATTTAAATTGTGCTCTTTTTACGCTTCCATACCCCCCCCCTCCATAGGGACAATATGGTGGGTTATTTGTCGTAATATGTGAGAGTAAAATAGTTTCAGGGAATGCAGTTGTCAACATATTGAACTAATTTAGCTATGAATATTTGAACATAAAAGTAATATTAAAGTTAACATTTTGCTATTTTTTGTTCATTATTATTACCGTCGTCCATAATGTGTTGAGCTAATAGAAGGTGTAATATTAAAACACAAAGACACAAAAACACTTGTCCATGGTTAACCCTTTCCCACCACAGTCATTTTTCGGATTTTCACTTTCGTTTTTTCCTTCCCACCTTCCAAAAGCCATATCTTTTTTTATTTTTCTATCAATATTGCCACATGAGGGCTTGTTTTTTGCGTGAGGAGTTGTAGATCTTCATGGCACCATTTATTGTACCCAGTGGCGTAACTACCGCTATAGGAGCCGTAGCGGCTGCTACAGCAGGACGCCACTGAACACTACGGTAGAGCAGGGAGGTATCTCCCCGCTCTGCCATTAAACAAAATACATGTATCCCCTATCCACAGGACAGGGGATACATGTGTGATCACTGGCAGCGATAGGGAGAACGGGGAACTGAAAGTCCCCTGAAGTTCTCCATCACAAATCTCGGACTTCCGGGGTCTGTGTCGGCAGCTCCGTCGAAATTAATGGAGCGCCGGTCGCGCTTGTGCGCATGCGTGACCAGCGCTCCTTTCATTTTTATTGAGCTGCGCAGACGCCGGAAGTCAGAGGTTAGTCATGAAGAACTTGGGGGACTTTCGGTCCCCCGTTCTCCCTATCGCTGCCAGCGATCACACATGTATCCCTTATCCTGTGGATAGGGGATACATGTCTTTTGTCTTCTCACACTGTAGGTCGCATTTTTTTGGGGGGTTGGGGACGCTGTATGGCGTTCCCTACAAGGGGGGGCTGTATAGCGTTCCCTACAGGGGGGGCTGTAAGGCATTCCCAACAGGGGGCTGTATGGTGTTCTCTACAGGGGGGGGCTGTATGGCGTTCCCTACAGGGGGGGCTGTATGGTGTTCCCTACAGGGGGGGCTGTATGGCGTTCCCTACAGACCCCCCCTGTAGGGAATGCCATACAGACCTCCTGTAGATAACGCCATACAGTCCCCCCTGTAGATAACGCCATACAGTCCCCCCTGTAGATAACGCCATACAGCCCCCTCTGTAGAGAACGCCATACAGCCCCCCCTGTGGATAGCGCCATACAGCCCCCCTGTAGATAACGCCATACAGCCCCCCTGTAGATAGCGCCATACAGCCCCCCCTGTAGATATCGCCATACGGCCCCCTTTGTAGATATCTACAGAGGGGGCTGTATGGCGTTATCTACAGGGGGGACTGTATGGCGCTATCTACAGAGGGGGCTGTATTGCGCTATCTACAGAGGGGGCTGTATGGCGTTATCTACAGGGGGGGCTGTAAAAAAGGCACTATCTACAAGGGGGGGGGGGTTGTGTGACACCCAAGGGAGGGCGGGCCCCAGTCAAAAGTTTGCTATGGGGCCCAGTCTTTCCTAGTTACGCCCCTGATTGTACCATATAATGTAGTGGGAAACTGGAAAACGGGTCGCTGGCGCAGTTGTGAACGAAGCCTTAGAAACCCTATTCACATGATCACCAGGAGTTGTAACTACAATGACACATAGTAATGACACATTAGCATAGTGAGTAAGCTCCCGTAACTAACAAGAGACCTGCCCTTAGCAAATCTATTGATTAGAAAACTTGTGGATACAGGATCCCCTAAATAAAACCAGTTCTGATAATACAACACCAAAGAGACATTAAGAAGCCTGTTTTACGTTTGATCGTTTTGGTTTAATCCCAAAACGACCACGAAGATAAAACTATCATGTATTGTACAGCTGTTTTTGTGTTATCCTGTTCTCCCATCGTGTTATCTAAAAATTTTAGTTATGAAAAAGTAACCGTATCAAATCATACTCTGGCCTATTATCTGTGACATGATGTGGGTGCAAATAGCAGAAGTAGTAATATTACAATATGGTTACATTGAACCATTTGCACCAACTCTAAATGTTTTCAATTTATATTTTACTTTTATTTTCTTTCGAAAAGAAAGATAGTTTCAATTGCATTGATTGACTATAACAGTAAATTTGCTATGCTTGGGGAAACATATATCTGCAGTTGGCCCAAGAGAACTGTACATAGAACTTGTCGATGACCAGGAGACCGTTTAGCTGAAAGTAGTTTATCATACCTTACCCAGGAAAAAAATTCTGAATGTTGTTGTTTTGCAGACAAGACATAAATTATAAGACTCTAGCCTCGAGACAAATATAGTAGTTCTATACCGCATTTATTGTGTGGTAAAAGCTACACGTTCACTCTATTCTATGGGTTGATACAATTACGGCAATACCAAATATATATTTATATATATATATATATATATACATATAAATATATATATATTTATTTTTTTAACTACTTTTATATAAGTTTTGGCGCCATATTTTGTGAGCTATAACTTTTTTTTCCATTTTTTCCATGGATTGAGCGGTGTGTGGGCTTATTTTTGGAATTTTCTGGACTTGGGGATACCAGTGATTTATTTATTTTTAACAGAAAGAAGGCATACCTGAAGGCCTTCATTAGATCCCTGGGCTATCATGAAACCAGGGGGGTGATGGACTATCTGAGAGGGCCACCCCCCTCTTTCAAACGGCTTGGATGCAGCGGTCACTATTGACCACAGCATCTAAGTGGTTGAACGGCCAGAAACAGCGTAATTGTTGTTAGTGCGGGGTGTCAGCTGTAATACACAGCTGACACCTGCACCGTATGGAGTGGGCCCAGCGAGTGACTCCGCTCCATACTTCACCCCCGCACTAGAAAATTTTGGAATGTCCTGGTGCGTGCAGGGGTTAATCATAATTTTACATTGCTAACTCCCTTAACCAGTGATGAAAGGGGTTGAAAAAGTAGAGTTAAAAGGTATCTAGCTTAATTCTTTTTTTTTTTTTCAGATAAGTCACATTATTTCCTACTGACTGTTACTTGCCTTTCTCCATTCCATACTGAGTACTCCAAGGACGTCCTCTGGTCAGTGGCCATGGCTCATTACTCAATCAAAGAAAGGAACTGCAGCACTCAAGATAATCCAAAGAAGTGTATTTGATTTATTCACCAAGCATAAAAACACTTGCAACATTTCAACCCTTGAATGGGTCTTTATCAAGCAATGGCTCACGAATGTGGTAAAAAAAACAATTTTGTTTTTTTAAGTTTTTTGTTTTTTTTAAAGTAGTAAAATATAAAAAAAACTATATAAATTTGGTAGCACCGTAATCACGTTGAGACACAGAATAATGTTAAGTTGACGTTTTTACAGCATGGTGAAAGCAGTAAAAACGAAACAAAAAACACAATGGAGGAATCAGTTTTTTCCAAATTCAGACCGCAAATAATTTTTTCAGTTTTCCAGTACATTATATGGTACTTTAAATTCTTCCAATATAAACTACAACTCCTCCTGAAAAAGATAAGCCCTCACACCACTCTATTGACGGCAAAATAAAAGGCGGGGAGTGAAAAACGAAAATGAAAGCTCAAAAAATGGCTTGTACTATAATCCATGTTTTTCATGACGTTACATGAAGGTGGACAGGGCTGCCAACAGCAAACCAAGATAACTGCAATCGTTAGGTTGTCTACCTTAAGGAAATGTGTAGCGTTTTTGGCGCGCTTACTTTTCAATGTTTTTTGATCAATGTATTTTAACGGGTGGTAAATTTATTCAAATTTCCATCTTAAAAACAGGTTTTTGGACTCTACGGTTCTGGTGATTTTATGAGGATATGTGCATGTAGGCATATGCCTAAGTGGTATGCATGAACTTTGCACATCTTGAGCTTTTATTGTCTAATTTTTCTGCTTGGGTCATACTTTGATCTTAATTTTCAAGCATTTAAAAAAAAATAAAAAATAGAAAAAATAATTTTAAATAAATTACAGTTTTGATGAAAAATTGCATTAAGGTTTTTGTGAGTATAAAGTGACATTTTGCCAATGTCCCAGGTGTCTACTTCTAGAAAATATTTGGGTATGATGGGTTTAGAATTTTTATTTTATTTTACAATTTAGATTTTATTTTTACATGTCAAAAGTGTGAAAATTGTTCTGGTTACTAGAGGGGTAAAATGTCCAAGAACCCCTGGCAGCAGAACGGTTAATGTACATTCCTTATACTCCTTGTTCCTGATTCTTCATACTGATTCTTAATCCTGACTATTAATCCTGAACCTAAAGCTAAGGGTATGTTCACACGCCTAGCGAAAAATGTCTGAAAATACAGAGCTGTTTTCAAGCGAAAACCACTCCTAATTTTCAGACATTTTTGTAACCACTCGCGTTTTTCGCTGCAAATTTTACGGCTTTTTCAATGGAGTCAATGAAAAACGACTCCAAAAACGTCCCAAGAAGTGTCCTGCACTTCTTTTCGCGGGTGTCTTTTTACGCGTCGTATTTTGACAGCGTCGCGTAAAATGAAGCCTCGTGGGAACAGAACACCATAAATCCCATTGCAAGCAATGGGCAGATGTTTGGAGGCGTAATGGTGCCGTTTTTTCAGGCGTAATTTGATGCGTAAATGGCCTGAATTACATCTGAAACCAATGTGTGTAAACATACCCTAACACTTACCTTGACTTTGTTTTTAAAATACTGCTCTCATCTTGCCCCCTTGGATTTGTTTCCTAGTACTTGCAAATTTGTCTACAAATTGACACCAGTGTTATGAGAGTTAATTTGCATATGGCTAACCTAAAATAACTAGGAGCAAAAAACATTTACAATGTAAAGGTTTTGAACCTAATAGCATATTTTTAATGTTAATTTTCCTTTATTTTATGTTTTTTATATAACGTCATTATTGTAGTATACTGAGGACAATATACTCTCTTGAAATTTAGACAGATTAACAGGCATCACCTATAAAGTCTATGAGGCCATGTGTACCCTCTAAAGTCTCGGATATCATATGTGACATATAGAGATTTTTTTCTACTCGATTTATATGGAATCTGACAAAAAAAAATTGAGACATGCTCCATTGCTTTTAGGGGAAAATATATCCATCATCTGGCAGAGCATCTGGCAGAGCATGGAGTGCTCCGTAATTATGAAAACAGCTTTGCGCACTTGGCTGTTTCAAAAACACCCATAGTGTTTACACGAAGTGGCAGCATGACGGTGTTGAGGAGGAATGGAGAACTGGGGAGTCCCATACAAGTGATTAGTGGGGGTTCCAGCGGTGGGGCCACAACAATCTAGCATTTATCATCTACCCACATGATTGTTGATTGTGGGGGAAAAAACACAGTAGTTATTCTACTTTTATCAACTAAATGGTGATCAATAAATGTTGGTGAACAATTAAAAAGTAGTAGTACCATATCTCTGGATTTTAAGAATGTTATAATTTATCTGCCTTAAAAAAAATTCTGTGTTATTTTACAACTGTAAAAAATCACAGGACACAAAATATCCATTCCTCAGCCTGACATTTAAGAGAGTAATACTAGAGAGACCCGTTAGTGACTGTGGTTAGAAAGGAGTCAGCATGACGCCAATGTCTATGAGATAAGATTAATGAACTGTTAGGGACATGTGGTCATAGCACTATGAAATAATATATATCTCTCAGTAGGAAGATACATTAGTCAGTTACTTTCAGATATTACTGAACAACATAAAATAGAAAATGAAAATATAACCTTTATTAAATATATAAAAATGCAAGGCTTAAATGTAAAAGGACATTGCGAGAGTATATTGTCTAGGGAAATGACCAGAATAGACGTATTTGCAATTCAAATATTTAAATAATGGCACCAATAGTGTAGTGGTGTTTTTTGTTTTATTTTACTACTATACATATGCCCTCCAATGACAGTAGATTGACAAACCGTAATATTACAGATGAATGGGAGAGATAGCAAGTAAAGCAAAGAGTGATTGGTAGTGTAGTGGCGGTGTGAATATTTTTTTAACACACATTGAATCATTTAAAGGGAAGGTGTCACAAAATTTTTTTTTTATATATTATTGCTTTTAGTATGATATTAAAATAAATTTTATTTATTTGTGTTCTTGTGTTGTATTTTTTACTTTATTCTTACTTTTACTTCTCTATGGGGGCTGCCATTTTTTTTTCATCTCTGTATGTGTCGATTAACGACACATACAGAGATGGAATATGACACATACATCCCCATAGAGAATGCGAACGGGAGCTGTACCATTCACTATAGTGTACGCCTCTGTGTCGGAGCGGCGAATGCGCCACTCCCACACAGACCAAAAGGAAGGTCTTTGGCAGAGCGAAATCCGGCACCATTTTCATGTGGACCGGAAGCCGCGGCCGGACAGTAAGATGACTACTTCCGGTCGCGGCTTCCAGCCATATTTTCAAGGCAGCGAAGACGTAAGGTATAGGAGGCGGCAGGAGCAGGTAAGTTATGTTTGTGTATGTGAAATAAGTATCCTTTCTATACAATTGTTGTTTTTTTTTGTTTTGTTTTTTTGTGACTACGTGCTTCCTTTAATGATGAGAATCTATCCATGTTTTAATGGCTAGTTCCAGCAAGATAATGCACAATGTGATAAAACATGTAATTTCACGAAGATAACAGGGAGTTAAGTGGTCATCAGAATTGAATCCTATTGTGCACAGCAAGTGATGAGTGATGTTGTCATATCAACATAGATAAGTGACTATTCTAAGGGTATGTTCACACGCTTAACAAAAAATGGCTGAAAATGGCTGAAAATACGGAGCTGTTTTCAAGGGAAAACAGCCTCTGATTTTCAGCCGTTTTTTTAAGCAACTCGCGTTTTTTGCGCCGTTTTTTTACAGCCGTTTTAGGAGCTGTTTTTCTATTGAGACAATAAAAAATCGCTCCAAAGACTGCTCAAGAATTGACAGACTTCTTTTTCCGAGGCGGTTTTTAAAAACGGCCGCATAAAAAAATGCCCCGTGGGAACGGAACGCCGTTTTTCCGATTGAACTTAATAGGCAGATGTTTGGAGGCATTCAGCCCCCGCATTTTTAGCCATTTTTCGGGATGTTTACGGCCCGTGTGAACATACCCTAACAACAACTTGGTTACTACCCCACCTTATGTTTCCATCAGTAACAGGAATTTGTTAAAGCCCTATTTAAATTTGACTAGATTTAAGGTAAGGAGCGTCACTTGTATTGGCTTCAACACTATTGATATTACTATATTATTCTAACATACTCTTCTTGTTTTACTTAATCACAAAGTTCACACCAGCGTTCGACTTTTCGCTGTTGTGCTCCATCAGAGGTACAGAAAATCGGAAAAATTGAAAACGCCAGTTCCGTTGCACGACAGACACCACCGATGGCCGACGGAACCCTTTGACTTTAATGGTTTCTGTCAGAGTTTTTATGGGGTGTCCGTAATCTAACATACTCTTTTCTTATTTTACTTAATCACAAACTTAGGCTGGGTTCACACCAGTGTTTGGCTTTCTATTGTTCTGCCTGTCAGAGGAGCAGAAAATCGGAAATACCGGATTTTCCATAGCATGCCAGACACAATCGGTGATCGATGGAACACATTGAATTTAATGGTTACCGTCTGGTTTTTGCCAGGGTGTTCGTGGTTTTACCGGAAACTATAGCGCAGCAGGCCCTTAACAAAGCCTTCAACGCAGATGTGAACCGATTTCATGAGTAGGCGGTTATATTGTATAAATGTTTAATAAGAATGATAATTGACCACCTCACCTGATAAAGGGATACCTAGATGACGTTTGGATCTCGGCATCGACTTGGTAAGCTGATGGATGCAATTGGTATGTGTATACTGAGATATAAAATAATAAATAGACCACCGTACCGAACATGTGGATCATGGCATTCGAGAGACCAATATAAATTAAAGTATTAGCTGAGAATTTGCTGGGAGGTCCCCATGGTGAAAAGCTACACCCCGGTGGGCAAATATTGGGACATAGATTGACTTCCGGGGGAGCATGGCAAGTCTATTCTGATGCACACCCACCCATTCATTCGTCAGATTCAAGTTAGTTCCCGCCCCAAAGGATTGTCTTTTTTTTTTTATATATAGAAGGCTCCGACAATGAGACAAGGCTACTGCCACTTTGCTTACAAGCTAGATAAGATCATGACTCCCTGAAAAGCTAAGCGGATTAGAGAAACACAAAGGAGAGATTCAATTATGACTTGAATGAAGGGTAGGGTTCTTCAGTAGGGACATTGGCTATAATTGGGGCGCTCTTTTCAGGGTGGCAACTCTAACTAGTATAGCGCTCTCAAGGGAATGGCGAAGCAAAAAGCAGTAACTTTCAAAACTGCAGCTTCCACTAAATGTGTGATCTGTATCTGGAGTAAATACTGAATATGACTTTGCAACAGATTGGACGAGTAGGGTACTCTGAATGCCTCAACAACCTTGCCATCTGCCTACTTAATTAAAACACAATTTGTGTTATTCGTATTAAGTCTGAGGTTGGACTTCATACATGTTTTTAGGAATTGCTGCATGGTATTATATTTGAGCAATCGAAATTTAAATGCTATGGACATCTTTGACATGGAAAAAAATATTTTTACATTTGTAAGTGGTTACCTGGAGTTAAAAAGTTTCAAGCTGCAATCTTCATTCATTTTTAGATGCCCTGATATTTAATTTGCAAACTGCTCCTAGTTTCAGACTTTTACTGATGTCAGAATTTGTTGGACACCAACTAATGTAGGTGAAGGAGTTACACAGAATCTACAGAAGCAAAATGGTAGGAAGTTTTTGATGAAGGCTAGAAAGTTGTTTCATTTTGCATTTAGGGCTCAAATGAACAATAAAAAAAAAATCAGTGCAAAGGTGTCTATAACCTTTAAATTACATTTTAATACAGTGAAAACACTACTCCCAGTCACTGCATATGAACATGGACCAGAATCTTCAATGTGCCCATCACTTTTTTGAATCCATGTCATGAAAAATTCAGGCAGTTCTGGGAAAAGCTAAGGTCCTACCCAGTTATAAGTATTCATTTTCGTTTTTCACTCCCCGCGTTCCAAGAGCCATAATTTTTTTATTGTTTTTGTCAATGGAGCGGTGTGAGGGCTTATTATTTGCGGGAGGAGTTGTAGTTTCTAATTTAAAGTACCATATAATGTACTGGGAAACTGAAAAAAAAAATTATTTGCAGTCAGAAATTGGAAAAAATTGTGATTCCTACATTGTTTCTTCGCTTTTCGTTTTTACGGCTTTCACCGTGCGGTAAAAACAACAACAACTTAATTCTATTCTGCGGCTCAATACAATTATGGTGATACCAAATTGATATAGATTTTTTATATTTTATTACTTTAAAAAAAAAAAAATACTCCTTTTTGTAGAAAAAAAAAATTGCTTTTTTCACCACATTCTGAGAGCCATAACATTTTTATTTTTCCGTGGATTGAGCGGTGTGAAGGCTTAATTTTTGCGGGATGAGCTGTTGTTTTTATTGGTACCATTCTTTGGTACGTAAACCTTTTTGATCACTTTTTATTAATTTTTTTTTGCGCGCTAAGGTGAGCATAAAACAGCGATTTTTGTGTTTTACATTTTACATTTTTATTTTTTACAGCGTTCACCGTGCGCATTCAATAATGCAGTATTGTATTTATCCAGACTTTTACAGATGCAGCAATAACAATTGTGTTTATTTTTTTTATTTTTTACATGGGAAAAGTTTAGTTTTTTTTAACTTTTAATAACTTACTAATAACTTTATTAAACTTTTTGTTTATTTTTTACACCATTTATTAGTCCCCCTAGGGGACTTCAACCAGTGATCATTAGATCGCTGGTACAATATACTGCAATACTATTGTATTGCAGAATATCGTGATTTTCTCAGGCTTCTGTTAAGCCGTACCAGAGACACACGGCTTGACAGAGGCAGACAAAAGGGAGCCCTGGGGGCCTTCATTAGGCCCCCGGGCTGCGATGACAACCATATGCACCCCCAATCGCGGTGTGGGGGTGCCGATGAGCTGCCGTTAGTCTGGGCTGTCAGCTGGAAAACACAGCTGGCACCTGCAAGGTATGGAGGGTGCTCCGCCCGTGAGTGCCCTCCATACTTCCCTATGACACTTATCACATACATGTATGTGATAATGCGTCAAGGGGTTAATAAAGTCGCTACTGAGTGTAGCTACTGTTAATTAATTTTTTCTACTCCATCTGCTAAAACGGGCAGTTCCAGGATTGAATTGTAGGTGGGGCAGAAAATTTTGCTTTGTTTGGTCGTGCCCCTCCCCACTCAAGATGTAAAATAAAAGTGAAGGAACACCTAATCACACAATCAGGGACAAGCTTATACTGGCTCTTTCAGTCAGGAACAAGTGTATACTACTACTACTACTACTACTACTACTACTACTACTACTACTACTACTACTTCTACTACTATACAAAAAGCAATATAACCAATAATACTGCCATACAGTGACCATATAGTGGTCAGATACCAGTTCTACATAGGTGTCTGCAGAGTATCATCACGCTGCAGACTATACAAGAGAATACAGTACTGACAGTCACAGGCAGAATAAATAACAATTAAATCCAGTGACTCGCAGGCGAGGTCTTCTTTGATTGACGTCATTACTTTCCTTGTCTTCTCCATACTGCCCAGAATACCATGACAGCTTCTCCAGATGGCTGCAGCCCAATCCTTTATAGAAACACAAATTCAGACTCCAGACCAAACCCCTAAATTAATTCAGACCCCAGACCAGACCCCTAAATTAATTCAGACACCAGACCACATTCTAATTTAATTCAGACCCCAAAATATATTTAGACCCCAGACCATATCCCTACATTACTTAAGATCACAGACCAGACCACTACACTGATTCTGACCTCAGACCAGATCTTACATTACTTCAGAACCATGACCAGACCCCTAAATTACTTCCGACCCCAGAACAGATCTAAAAAATTATTTAGAACCTAGACCAGACCCCTACATTACCTCAGACCAGACCACTAAATTTATTTATACTCTAGACTAAACCCCAAATCATTGGGCTATACCATCTTTTTTAAGAGATATGTGAGCAGAATTTTAAATACATGTATATTAAAAATCTGTATGACTTCCTATTCTATAAATAAATTAATAGAAAAGATTAAAAGTGGACAACCCCTTTAATTTAAATTCCAGACTAGAGCTCTAAATTAATTCAGACACCAGACCCTTACATTACTTCAGACCCCAGATAAGTATCTTAAATTAATTCAGACCTCAGTCCAGAACTCTAAATAAATTCAGACACCAGACCCCTACATTACTTCAAACTCAAGTCCAGACCCCTCAATTAGTACAGACCCCAAACTTTTATATTCATTTAGAGCTCAAACTAGACCACTACATTAATTTTAGACCACAGAACCCCTTCACTACTTCAGACCCCAGAACCCTATATTACTTCAGGCCCCAGACCACTTAACTTACTTAAAGAAGACCTCCAGTGGAAACACAACTGACTATATACCACACTCTACACTTCTTTTATGTATACTGTACTTACATGGAATACCCTAATTGCACATATGGGAAAGTTTCATTTTGGCCAGGGTGCCCCTTTAAATGGGGCTGGACTGCAAAACAAGACACAAACCATGGACAGGAGTGGCACTGTTTCTGGAAAAGTCATGAATTGTTTTATTAAATAGAAATACCATAAAAGATACTCATTAAAGAATTAGGTTTTGATCTCTAAATGGTACACACAAGCCAATATACAAACAGATTATACTTACAAGAGAGAGCATATTTTTTTTTCAGTTAACCATTTTATTGCAAATAGTCCTTGGTTACCAACTGCATGTCATAAGTTGAATGTTCAGGCGCCCAGAAAATGTATACAATTCCTGTATAGTATTCATTTAAACTGCCTAAGCTCTCATCTCATAGTATAAGATTTACTGCACATGCCTTATCAGCCACATACAGTTCCAAAGTGCTTGTGATAGCATTCTAGGGAGGGGGGATCAATCAATGAACAACATGAAATATTTAGTCTACTCTGCGTTACTGAAACTCTTGCTTTAATTGCTTTCTAGATAATGTGCAAATGTATTTTCTAAGGGTATATTCACACAGCTTATTTTCCCGGCATATTTTGGGGTGTAAAATGGTCACATTACACTCTGAAACACACCTCAAAAATGCGTTCAAAAAGCTTTCCATTGTTTTCAGTGGTAAAAACCTGTATCGTTTATACGAGATGTTATTTTACGCCGCTGTTTCAAAAAAGCACCGCAAATATATTCCACTTATAAAAGAAGTGACATGTCAATTCTCATTGCGTTTTTTGAAGCAGATTCTTAACATTTCCAAAAAACAATGCCAAAAATGCTTTGAAAATAAACTTCAAATACGTTTGTGTCAAATGCCTGGTTTTCAGAGTCTAATTTCTCTTGTATTTGTCTAATTTACACACATGCCATGTGAATATACACTAAAGATAAAGCGAAGGCTTACACACAGCCCAATGTACAGTAGCTAGTGAGTAACAAAGCTTATGTATAAAAGGAGCCTTTGGCCACATAGAGTCCTCTTACGCGGCCCGACAGCTGGTTGATCGGCACTCGATTGCTCTTTCTCAAGGAGCTATGTATGGGGACGAGCACTCGTTACTACGATCGCTCGTCCCCATACATTTCTATCATGTCGGCAGAAATGTTTACTCATCGGCAGAGTCGTGTCAGCAGAGTGTTTACTTGTTCATCAGCTGATTCTGTGAGCTCTCATTTGCCCGATAATTGGCCCATGTAAAAGGGCCTTTAGAAGAAGTGCAACTTATAGATTCAGCCCCCCCCCCCCCAACTATTATGTGTCATTTATAGTACATGCCTCCTCTTATGGGAAAAATATCTTAAAGACAAATTGAAATATAGATTTAAGTAATATACAAAAAAAGATTAAAACGTTAAAAATAAACGCATTTCACAAGTAATGTCAAAAATAAAAAATAAAACTAAATTGGTAATGCCGCATTCATAAAAGTCCAAACTATTCGAATAAAATGTTATTTGACCCAGAGGGTGAAAGACGTAACAATATAAATAAGTAGAAAACGTAAGAATTGCTGTTTCTCTGTCACCTTAGCACCCAAAAAAATTAATAAAATTGAGCAGAAAGTTGTATGAACCTCAAAATGGTACTAATAAAAACTAAAACTCGCCCTGTAAAAAACACACCCTCACACCGCTCCACCAATGGAAAATGAAAAAGTTATGGCTATCAGAATATAGCAACATGATTTTTTTTTTCACAAATAGTTTTTTTTTTGTCAAAGAAGTAAATCATAAACAAAACTATATAAATTTGATAATGCCGTAATCGTCTAGACCCATAGAATAATCTTAACATGTCGTTTTTGCAAGCCCTCATATGGCTACGTTGATAGATATATTTAAAAAAAACTTATGTGCCTTTGAAGCTGAGGAGGAAAAAACTAAAATTACAAAATTAAAAATTGCCTAGTCCTTAAACAGTTAATCTCCCCCCCCCCCATCAATAACTTGCTGTTGATAAGCAGAACATGCATATGAAAATGAAAAGCTAACTCACGTGCAGAACAATTCTAACAACATTTCAAGGATGAGTGCAAAATACTTTTGGATAGCTATCTCTCCCCATAAATATGTGAGCTCGGCTCACATGTTTTCGCTGTTGAGCAGCCCCCATACACGTTAAATCATGGGCCAATACCACTGACATTGGGGGTTCAGACAGCTTTGTAATCTAATGTGTATAGCCGGCATTTTACTGCGTAACTATTTTGGATTCAAACCCGGTTTTGGTAAAAATGATATCGGAAGTAATCACACTTACTGCTCACACTTTAATAAAGCTGTGGCTTATATCTATGCTATAAAACTGCTTGCTCTGGTAACAAACTCTATTGCTCATCTGAACACTCTCGGCGTGCACTGAGCATACTCCAGTTTTCCTCAGAGAGTACTGCATTAAGAAGATAGTGCTGACTGCATCACTAGCTGTAGTCCCAACAGTGCCTCTTAGATTACGTTTACATTGACACATTTATTAGGGCTATTCTCATTAACGTCTTACAGTCAATTGATACTTTCCATTCTTTTTTTTACTTTTTTTTACAGAAGCAGATCCTAGTAAATGTTTTCTGTGTTACTTTCTGGCCGATAGTTTAAGCATAGAACATTCAATTATGAAAGAATATGTCAACAACCATAAGTTCCATGATCAAATTTGGTCCTAGAAAAAATGGATGACATCCTTTTTGAGGCAAATGCAGATAATACATTCATTTCAGATTGCAGTCATTAAAGGGGTTTTCCCATAAAGGACATTTATGATATATCCACAGGATATGTCAAAAATGTCAGATAGATGCGGCTCCCACCTCTGGGACCCGCACCTATCTCCAGAACGGGGCCCCCTAAACCCCGTTCTACCGCTCTGTGCTCTCGCTGCCTCCCGGCCACTTTCTGGTTATATGATCGGGAGTTACGAAAAAAGCGTAGCTCACTAAGCTACGCTGTTTTCGTAATTCCCATAAACATGAATGGCAGTTACAGAAGCAGCGTAGCATGCGAGCTACGCCGTTTACGTAACTAGCATTCAGTTCTATGGGAGTTACGGAAACAGCGTAGCTCAGCGAGCTAGGCTGTTTTCGTAATTCACAACTATATAACCTTTTTTTATAGTCGGAATTCACCTGGTTCAGCCACAACACAGAGCAGCTGAATGGGGTTTGGGGGGCCCCATTCTGGAGATAGGTGCGGGTCCCAGAAGTGGGAGGCGCATCTATCTGATATGTTATAAATGTCTCATAGGAAAACCCCTTTAATCCATTTTTACTTGGGAAATCTTTTTTATAATTTTCTAACACATGATTTCGGACATTGTTGACAGATGATGCTTTTCATTTTATAATAAAATGTGTGGTTTGGAATAGAAAAAAAAGAGCAAAAGAGAGAATGAACATTTTATGGCCAGTAATGCCAAGGAATGAATAACAATTTAATTGCCTTGCAATAGCTAGATATATAATGTGTTTTCAGGTTAGCCTTGAAATTAAAACAAGCATTTGCACATCTGACTGATGTTTTAAATAGTAGGAGGAAAAAAAATCGTCCATTTGGTGGGTAATTTAATGATCCTGTTTTTTTGCATTAGTTCATGTTTATTGAAATAGATTGTTATGTGTAGCTGCCGTACTATTATATTTATATTATCTGCTCTCATGAATATTGATGGTGGAAAGTGGGGTTTCAGCAAAATTCTATCCATCCAGGAGAAAACTATTATGTCCTAGTGAATTTTTTACACATAAGGCCTTATTCAGACGAATGTATTTTACGTCCGTGTGCAGTCCATTGAAATAACTGACGGCACATGGACCCATGCAAATCAATGGGGCTATTCACATATGCGTGATTTTTTTCGTAGCATGTGTCCGTTGCGTTAAGCTCACTGCATGTCCAGTTTTAGTCCCTTTTGCAGACCACATCTCCCATTAAAGTCTATGGGTGCATGAAAAACACAAACAGAACATCCGTGTGCTGTCTGTGTTTCATGCACCAGTTGCTAAGGAAATGCTGAGAAAAAGAAACCCGGAAGTGCAGAAACACGGACATGAAAACTGATGCAACACGGAACTGAAATGCATAAAATACGGTACGGTATTTTTACGGACGCTAAGCGGACACGCTTGTCTAAATAAGGCCTAACTCCCTTGATTGATTTCAACATAAATGACACTAATGTTCACAGCAGGTTGCCTAGGAACAAGTGTATGTAGCAGTCCAAACATATGAAGTTAAAGGGGTTGTCCACTTCGTGCAATACCTCTGTTAGTGTCACGATGAGCGTACTGTCACGATCTGTGGGTATGTGCACCCACTGGGCTGTACCGCCGCAGCAGGATAGCAGCTGGCCAAACAGGGTACAAAGTCAATGTCTATAGTTCAGATAAAGGTACCTGTGGCAAATCAGCCAGTAGCGATGATTTATGCTCGGATGGAACTCTGGCAGCAGGCAGACAACAGGTGCGGTGAAACACAGCGGTTGTAGCAGACGACACAACACGACTCCAACTCTGTACAGCACAGAAACACGGAAGCATGGGTTACAGGTAGCAGGAATGGGAACACTGGGAACTGGGGAACACTCAAGGGACCATTTGCAAAGACTGACACGGGTAGGTACAAACAACACTCAGGCAATGAAGGAAGGGGCAGGGCCCTTCTTATAGTCCAGGGTGATCTTGGAGCAATCAGCTCAATCTCACACATGTGTGAGCTCTGACTTTTTAAGACTGGACTGAGCTCACGCGCACCCTAGTGGTCACTGCGGAACAGGACGGCCGCATATTCTGGCATCTCTGGAGAGAAAGGTGTCGGCAGGATGAGAGGAGTTCATGGTCAGCGACCACGGATGTTACAGTTAGAAGTCCTCCAATGATGAGCTGATCAAATGGTTTCCTACTGCCCCCCAAAAAGCAGGTGAAATATGTGAGGGAATTCAGCAGCAAGTGTTAAATTCTCATGCAGCACCACCAAAGGGAAAATAAAGCATTAGACAGTTCTTATTAAAATGAATGGACCATTTGTGTGACATATGGACATGCCAGCTCCTCTAGAGCGAGACAGAGGGGGCCTGGTGCACAAGGTCCTGATGCTGGCCAGCGGAAGGACGTTGTGTGCGGTGACGTATACAAGATCCTGAGACAAGTTAGCGTCAGGACGTTATGTGCAGTGACATCTGGAAAGTGGAGAGAACCTGGGAGAGTGGCGTGGTAAGTAAATAAAGGAGTTTTGTCTAGGGTTTGAATAAAAAATGTTTGGTCTGGGGTCTGAATTATTTTAGGGGTCTGGTCTGGGATCTGATTTTATTTTGAGGGTTTGATGCCTCCCATGCCCCCATTTAACTTATGTAGTTGAAGGTGTGTGTTGTAAGGGTATGTTCACACGCAAACTCAAAAACGTTTGAAAATACGGAGCTGTTTTTTAAGCCACTCGCATTTTTCATGGCCGTTTTTGGAGCTGTTTTTCTATATAGTCCATGATAAACGGCTCCAAAAACGGCTCAAGAAGTGACATGCACTTCTTTTACGCGGGCGTCTTTTTACGCACTGTTTTCTGAAAATGAGGCGTAAATAAACGCCCCGTTGGAACAGAACGCCGTATTTCCCAATGAAATCAATGGGCAGATGTTTGTAGCCATTCTTCTTCCGTTTTGTCAGGTGTTTTTAGAGGCGTAACCCCCCCCCCCGAAATACACCTGAAATCACTACGTGTGCACATACCCTTACTTTCACATGTATCTGGTAACTGCTCAGGGGAGGGGGCCAATTCAAAAGTTTTCTATGGTGCTCAGCACTTTCTAGGTATGGCCCAGGTTCTGAACAAGAGATTCCCTTATGTAAACCCTAGTGTCTCATACTAATGTCTTAAAAGGGTATTTGAAAATGGTCTTTCTAAAGCAGAAAACCCCATTCAATGCTGAAATTCTTGGTGCAGCTCTTGGTTTTAGACACTTTGTGGAAGTCCAAAATGGGACATTTCAACCATTGAGGTAAAACAAAATATGAAATGTGGTTTCCTTTGTATGAATATTATTATTATACCTTACATTGTATTGGAATGAAATGTATAATATACTATGTGTATTACATTGTAGGTAGTTAAATAGCAATGCTGTGCCTTTAACAGTATTGAGAATCATTTAAACTACTAATCATCTAAATCCATGTCTGTCCCCATTTTTATATAACTATTCTTTATTCTATTAAGATCAAAAGAGCTATGAATATTGCTGGCAGAAATCAATTGCATGTGTCTACATCTTCCATTTGCCAAGTAATAAACTTGAAATACATTTTTTTAGCAGATACTTGCAAAAGAAATACAACAATGGTTCATAAGGAGTCTGAAATGTGTTCAAATCACTGTCAGAGGAGAAGACATAAAACATGTTTATGAGAACCAGTCTTAAAAATAGAACATATGTAACATTTGCCTTTGTTGGTTCCTTTTTTGCTACAAGGCATTGACAATTGATCCAAGGCGGTGATAGACGTTTAGTATCAGAGTTTTTGACAATAACATGCCTTACATTTATACATTGTACATATATTTTAGGAGAAATTGTTAAAATGGTTTTTATCTAAAAGGAATATTCATCATTATTACTTTTATGTAATGGTAACATAACTATCCCACATGAATGAATATTCATATTGTGCATCTGTCATTACCATGTCTACCTGCTTGGCATACTGTATTACATGAAAAACTTCCAGTAAAGGGGATGTATGAGTCTAGAAGAACATGACTGCTTTCTCCCAGAAACAGCGCCACTCTTGTCTGGTTTCGAAGCTCAACCCCATTCACTTGAATTAGACTAAATTGCAATAACAGACATAGCCCATGGGTGGCCCTAGAATGTTGCTATTTCTGGAAGAAAGCAGCAATGTTTTCCTAATCTCACACCATTTCTTGATTAACTTTGGTAAGACTAGTTTTAGAAATTATCATTACACTTATTTTTAATTACCATTGCCATCATTTTTAATTGCGTAGCTTTGCTTGTGACCTTGTCTTCTCCTCTGATTTACATCATTACAATTAGTAGAGATTCCGGGGCACTAAGAAGCCTGTAGGGACAGAATTCTTTCTGGTAAGATTCTGATTACCAAGTGTAAATGTAATAGAGACAATTCCAGAACTCCATGGTCACCCAAACTATGTCCAAAGATGACTGAGTGCACCACTTACATTATTGGGTCTAAAGGACGCACTCATACTGCATGAATTATAATCCAGCCAAAGGCTACGGATGTTTTGTATCTGGACTTTTCAAATGCGTTTGTTACTGTGCCACATAAAAAGTTTGTATATAAAATGAGAATACTGGAAGGAAATTTAATTTAACAATTGGCTCAGGGTGGTTATTAATGGTACATCATCAGATTGGGTCACAGTTACTAGTGGGGTACCACAGGGGTCAGTATTGGGCCCTCTATTATTGTTACCTTGTAGAGGGCATACTATATATAATTTGAATATTTGCAGATGATACTACGCTCTGTAAAGTAATCAACACAGAGTATGATAATATAATACTACAGCGGGATTTGAGGAATGCACTTGAGCCGAGGAAACTAATTCTACATTTATATATTCAATAGTAAGGGACTGGGTAAAACCGCTACTAAAAAAGACTTTGGGATATTGGTAGACAGTGAACTTAACTTTAGTAACCAGTGCCAGAGAGCTGCTACCAAGGAAAATAAAATCATGGGATGAATCAAAAGAGGCATAGATGCACATGACAAGAACATAGTTTTGTCTCTATACAAATCACTAGTCAAATCAAACATGGAATATTGTGTACAATTTTGTCCACCTGTGTATAAGAAGCACATGGCTGAACTAGGACGGGTGCAAAGGAGGGTGACCAAGGTAATTAAGGGAATGGGTGGTTTGCAGGACTAAGAAAGATTACCAAACTTTGGGTTAGTCAATTGTATACGGCTTACGGGCGATCTAATTACAATGTATATGTAGCGTCCATGACCGCGGACCGTCATTCCTACTCACCCCTCGGTGGCCACAACCATGGATCTGTGAGTTCTGGCCGGCATCTCCTTCCTAGGAGATGCCAGCACTCACTTCCGCTCCGCTCGGCACTGTCTCGTGGGGTGCACGCACACGCTCGTGTCTGCCATTAAAGGGCCAGCGTGCACACAAGAATTATATTTTTAATTAGCCCCAATCACTCTGGACTATTTAAGGGGCCCTGCCCCTTCACTCCCTGCCTGAGCATTGTTAGTAATTCCCATGTTAGTCTTTGCAAAGGGTCCCTCAGTGTTATCCTGTTCCCAGTGTTCCCGTGCTCTGCTACCTGTATCCCATGCCGTGCGTTGTTCCTGAGCCTATCCAGTGTTGGAGTCTTGTCCTGCTGCACCTACTGCCATCCGTCACGTCTGGTTCAACCTGCCGCACCTACTGTCGTCCACCACGTCTGACGAAACCTGTTGCACCTGCTGTCAACTGCCACGTCTGGCGCAACCTGCCACATCCAGGCCCATCCGTGCAAAAGCCTCTGCCAGTGTCTGAACTATTCAGGTACCCTTGTGCTGGACTTTGTATTGATTGGGTGCTCCGTTGTTTGGCCAGCTGCCTCCCCGCTATGCCAGCGCGGCCTAGTGGGTCCACATACCCACTGACTGTGACAGTATAAATATATGAAAGGACAGTACAGAGAGTTGTCTAAAGATCTTTTTATACTTAGGCCTGTAACCATGACAAGGGAGCTTCCTCTACATCTAGAGGAAAGAAGGTTTGACCATCTTAATAGACAGAGATTTTATACTATAAGAGCAGTGAGACTATCAAGCTATTTGACACAGGATGTGTAATGGTTGAGTAATTAAGTAAGTTAAGAAGGGCCTGGATACCTTTTCTTCAGAAATAAAATATTATAAGTTATGGATACTAGATTCTGGGGATGGGACATTGATCCAGGGATTTATTCTGATTGAAGTAAATATGATGCAATTAGCAACTTCCTCATGGGGTATTTTGTCTTCTTCTGGATCAACACATTAGGATTATAGGTTGGACTTAAAGAGGCTTTGTCACCACATTATAAGTGCCCTATCTCCTACATAAGGAGATGGGCGCTAAAATGTAGGTGACAGCAGTGCTTTTTATTTAAAAAAAAACAATCTATTTTCACCACTTTATTAGCGATTTTAGATTTATGCTAATGAGTTGCTTAATGCCCAAGTGGGTGTATTTTTACTTTAGACCAAGTGGGCGTTGTACAGAGGAGTGTATGACGCTGACCAATCAGTGACCAATCAGCGTCATGCACTCCTCTCCATTCATTTAGTCAGAGCATAGGGATCCTTTTAGATCGCTATGTGCTGTCTTATACTAACACATTAACGATACTGAAGTGTTTTGAGAGTGAATAGACATTCCACGGGATGTCTATTCACAATCTCTGCACTTTGTTACTGTTTCTGTGGTAGTTACAGCAGAGCAAGCGTAATCTCGCGAGATTACCCTGTAGATGACAGGTTACAACGAGATTACGCTTGCTCTGCTGTAATCTTTCTTTGCAGGAGTGAATAAAGGTAAACAATTCACAGTGGTTGTGGCAAATTTATAAAGCAGGATAAGTAAGTACATTTTGTTTGACTGTTTTGCTTGTACCCTATTTTGCCAAGCAATAGGTCTACAGCTTAGTTTTCTAATCTGAGTTGCCTGATGCTCACTCCTGAGGTTCTAGTATGTCCCTATTTCTAGTTCTCCTTTGTGATTTCTGGTGATCTCCTGTTTTTTTTTAAATCCCAACCTGGTTTTGCTATGATCCTGCTTTGGGCTTGTCCTCTGGTGCTTCAAATAAATATTTGATGCACCTTGTAGATAATGCCACCTGTAGATAGTGCCACAAACACAGTGCCTCCTGTTAATTGCTCCATACACAGTGCCTGCGTTAGATAATGCCACACACAATGCCCCTTATAGATAGTGCCACACAGTGCTGCCTGTAGATAGTGCCACATTCAGTGACCCCTATGGATAGTGCCACATACAGTGCCCCCTAAAAGAAATAAACATACTCACCTGTCCCTGTTACGAGACTAACCAGCAATGCAAGCCTAGCCACTCATTACAAGACCTGCTCCTAAGGAATGACGAAGGCAGCACAATGACATTGTTGAGCCCCCTGCGTCACAGAAAAAGTGTTGAATGGTGAGGCAGGGGACTGATGTTTTCCTTTCTCCTGCCAGCACTTGTTATACTATTAAAATTGTATCTGCGTCCTGAAGACGCAGCTACAATCGGAGTGCAGTGGGGACCGGCGGCGACTGTTGGGTGAAGCTCATCATGGCAGATGCGGGTCTGTCTCTATCAGAACAAATTTGTCATGGTGAATAAAGTAAAAGAGTTTTAAAAGGGTCTGGATGTCTTGTTTTTTAATGTAATAAGATTACAAGTTATGAGCTCGATTACTGTAAATGGGTTTGTTGATCCAGGGATATATCTGATTGCCATATTTGAAGTCAGGAACTAAACTTGGCTACTACATCATGATGTATTTTTCCCTTCCTCTAAATCTGGATGCACTTATTTTATTTTATTTTTTTCAACCTTACATATCAAATCACTCTTTTACTACTGTATATTGATCAACTCTTACTAATATCTTTATCCAATGAGTTTATATCCTCCATTAGGAAAAGTAATCAGAGTTATCATCTGCTAAAATAAATTAATAACTAAATGAAAACATATTTAATAAAATTGGACTCATTTATCAAATTTAAAGGTTTCCCTGGTAAAAATATACAGATCAGCCATACCATTAAAACCACCTGCCTAATATTGTGTAGGTCCCACTTCTGCCTCTAAAACAGCTCTGATTTGTCAAAACATGTACTGCACAAGGCCTCTGTAGGTGTCCTGTGATATCTGGCATCAAGATTCTTTAGGGGGCGAAGTAGAGCCTACATGCATAGGGCTTGTTTTTCCAACACGTCTCACAGATGCTCGATCGGAATTGATATCTAAGGAATTTGGAGGCCAAGTCAACACCTTGAACTCCTTGTCATGTTCCTCAAACAATGATCAATATTTGGAGTGTGGCATGGCACATTATCCTGCTAAAGGATGACAGTGCCTTTAGTGTATAACTTTGCCATAAAGAGTTGTACTTGGTCTGCAACAATCATTAGGTAGGTGTACGTGTCAAAGTAACATCCAAATGAATGCCAGGACCCAAGGTATCCTACCAGAGCATTTCCTAGAGCATCACAATGCCTCAGACTGCTTTCTTTCGATATGGCATCCTGGTGCAATTTCATCACCAGTTAAGCGGCGTGGACAGGGGATAGCATGGTTGGTCTTGGGCAACGCATCCCCAAATGCAGCAAGTTGCAATGGACTGTATGCTCTGGCCCCTTTCTATCATAACCAGCATTAACGTTTTCAGAAATTTGCACTAGTCACTCTTCTGTGAGATCAGAGTTAGTCTTCACCCCCCTACACGCATTAAAAAGCACTCTGTGCTGTAAAAGGGTAATGAATTCACTGACTGATGTCATTTAATGTCGCTAACTCCTTTTGTACTAGAGTGGCTAGTTTCCATTATTTTTCCCTTGTTTTACTAACTTTCTATAACTTTATTAACTCTGTGTGTGTATGTGGTGATTCAAGATACAATGTTACAGTGAATATAACACATTTATTTACTAATACTAATTACACTATATATCATATATAATATTTTGCCAAAAATATCTAAACATGGTATACTATCAGTACACTTCAATGCATATAATAACCATTAACATGCAACAAGTATACTAATACTAAATGTGGCACAACACTCCAACTATACTGTATATATCAATAATCTTCGTACACTAGCGTTACACTATGGTATTACACACCCACGTAGCTACATAAACATATATAGTACACTCATTTACTAGTGACCCTCCCCCACCTGGCTCTAACTATCCCTTTAACTAAGGTACAATAAGATACAATAAGATACAATAAGGTACAATAAGATACAATAAGATACAATAAGGTATGAGACGATAAGAGGTTGTTGGGCTTTTGAGGAGGGGGCTGCAAGGGGATAAGGGCTTGTTAAGGACTGAAGACGGTTTATGGCAGCTATCGAATAGAGATTGACTCTCCTACAGGGGATGTGGGGGCAGGGGGGATATGGAAGGTAGGGTGGATCAAGGAGGAAATGTGGAGGGTTGGATATTATGTGGGCAATAACTGTAGTTTAGGATCAGGGGTATGAGAGGGGTGTAAGGGGCTGTGGAATATAGGATGGGAATGGCGGGGCTGTATGGTAAGGAAGGCTGAGAGTAGTAGGACTTATGGGGCAAGATATGTAAGGAGTTATGGATAGCTTGTTGCCTAGGATAGTTCGGGGAATTATGATGCTCGTTGTCTAGAGGGCTGGGTGGTACGCAGCCAGATAAAAGTTAAGGGGAGCTGCTCAAGGTCCAGGGGAGTAGCAATTTACATATTTAGAAAAAAGCTCATAACTTTTAAAATAATAAATGTATTGGGACACAATTTTCACGATCATTATCAGTGTGACAGCGCCTATCAGATTAGCTAGGAGATAGGGCATTACTAAACTAGTGACGGAGCCTCTTTAAGCAGCATTGTAATACAGGAAGTATACAGAAGAAGGTAAAAAGTGTTCAGTTCATCCAGTCTTCAGACTTCCCAAATGTAGCCAAAATGGATTTGCTCAAGTGCAGGATTGCAAGACTCACCTTCGCTGGTGCAGGTAAATAACTTCAAAATAGTCAAACTGTCCGCACTCCGTGGTTTATTGAAAAGAATAAACATTTTTTATGTCATTTCATCTGTATCCCATCCCAGACACATACCCCACATAAAAAAAAAATATTTTATAGCTTATGCTTTTGGAGTGCACAATACGCTCTTAGTCATAGGCTATGACTAAGAGTGAGTGGTGCACTCGAAATACGTAAATTACAATATAGGGTGTGCAAAGGTTGCAGTCATGCCCGAGTCCTGGTGCCTGATGGTGCACAATTGCCTCTCTAATACATACAATCGGAGGGCAGCAATATAAATGGCACATAATTGTTAGTTCGTACAGATTTTGCATTTGTGCCCGGGAGCTTTAAGTTATGACTCTGGCTAGACTTATGTTCATCCTGGAATTAATGTTTATATGTTAATTTGTTATAATCTGAGCATCTACCATGTTTTGAGTATCTCATAATTTAGTAAATTGAGCCATAAGTAAAGAGCAGTTAGGAACACAGTGGTAATGGAGCATTTTAAGAAAATAAATGTTTTTATAATATTTTAAGAGGAATTCATGAATTATGTAAAGTTCCAACATATGTGTTTTTTTTCATCTTTAATTTAGTAAATATTTTTATTTAATTGAATGTGAAGCCACCATAAAGCCAGTTAAAACTGTAGCAAAGTAAATTCTCAGCTTATATGGTAATCGCTGTACAATTTCCAGCTGAGCTACAACAGACAACATGGCAATTCAATTGAAAAAATATGGAGCAATGCGTAATTTAAACCATACTGTGTTCATTGTCTGTGTTCTATGTTAGAATTTCATTAATGCCTTGAGAAAAATATGTTCATAATGAATTTTTTTGTAGATCTTTGTTCATCTCAGCCACTCAGCCATACTGTAAAGACAAAAGGATTTTTTTTGTTTATTGATTTATTTTTCCTCTCCTCACAAAACAACTTTCTTTGTCAGCAGTTTGTTTTGTTGATTTTAATCACAGAAAGCTTAAAGGGAAACTCCATTGAAATCCTAGTTTTCAATATGAGTTCTTACCTGTAATCATGATGTCTGATGCTACTGTTGTCCCTTGTTGGTTTCTGAATAATAAAATATCAGGTTGTTTGGGCTATTGCATAGCAACAATATAACACAATACTATGTGAAACCTGCAAATCTGCATAGCCTTGTGTATTCTTCCATTGTCACTTGAAGGTAATGTCTCATGTATTTAATTTTAGTTTAATGTATTTAAGTATACATAAGTCTGTAAAAGACAAATAATGGCGCAAGGTGGTACAGCAGGATTTTTGGGTGCTTTATGGCAGCTGCTACTGTATTATGCTGTGGATTTTCCGCAACAAAATCTGTTTTGGAAAATCTGCAGTATTTACGCTGCGTGTGAACTTACCCTTATAGTTTATTTCCGACGAGTGTGTTCATTACTAGATGGCAGAAATATTGTAACGGTCAACCCACATGTCCTAGAAGCATCCATTTAGATTTGGGGACCATGATGTGTGAGTCAACAAAAGAAGAGGTCCAAGCAGGAGTGTACAATGAAATCAAACAAACCCAATAGCAAAACCAAGTATGGGCCCTGTGATGGATGGTCAATTTGCTTATATTCTCTGTATTAAATTATATTGTAATGATGCCTGTATGATGCCGAATCATGCAGAGATATAATTCATATACTACCTGCAAAGACTTTCTCCTCCTGTTTCAAGAAATATCTATATATTTCTTTTATTTTAAAGAATCCATTTTAGTGAATAAGAGGTCATGTTGCTTAAGACAAGTATACTAATGCTGATTTTGTTCCTCAACTATGAGTCTCTGAGTTTTTTTTATCTCGTTTGATACTGACAAATGTGTATTTGACCTTGGTAAGTGCAATGGTAAGACTATTCATAGCGAAGAAAGGGGAGTGAGACAAGAAGTTTGTTCTAGTCTGAAGGGAAAAATATACTTTTGGTGGGAAGAGAACAAGCTACTGTATTCCACTTAGAGGCCAATAAAGAATTATATCCTTACATTTGAAACGTAATGTATGTCAATATGAAATATTCTCATTGTATGCTATTGACTGAATCAGAGTTATTGTCACATTGCCTCTGATTGGTTAACCCCAAGCCTACACCCCTTTTGAATGATATTATTGTAATTGAGTTTGGCAATAAACCTCAGAGGAGTACTTTTGAACATACAAGCAATGTCTGTGTGTTTATTCCTCTCCGATATATATCAATCTAATCTATGATTAGGATGCTGGATAAATTTCCTGGAGTGAGTGTCTGTTGGAACTAAATTTCAGTCTAATATATTTTGAGCAATGACTTCCTCAACAGCCCCACACACACTAAGAGCTCCGACAAAATTACAAATGTGTTATTAAAGGCAATCTACAGCTTTAAATTTATATATATATAAATATATATATGTTTAAATGTAATAGATAAAAGGTTTTTACAAAGCTACACAAAACACACTGATACACCATATATATATATATATATATATATATATATATATATATATATATATATATATATATATATATATAATATGGTGTATCAGTGTGTTTTGTGTAGCTTTGTAAATACATTTTATTAAAAATAATTTTTACTTTTTTAGATACAGCCGCTGTTTTCAGTATACAAAGCAGCTGCATCTAGCGCTATTCACTAAATCCGTCAGTCCCGTGGTCCTGACGGGTTCAGTGATAGCGGGTGTCTCTGACATGCAGGATCCACCTATAAACTATTACAGCTAAGTTTAACTAGTAACGTGGTCTGCCTCTATGGTAAATATGCCACTGGGTCCAAGCTGTATTTGCTTTTTGGTGATAAATGGCACTGTACTTATTGAAGTTAATTGCAGACTTGGTGCTGTAAATATCATCCTAATGTTATGACATTGCAACATGTGCAGAAATGGTGCAGTGAATGTAGTGATAGCGGGATAAGTGTATCTGATGAAAAAAGAGGGAATGTTCAAGAAATCTAATTGAATTTGATTCCCTGGTTCACTGCTTGTCTGAACAGAGAAGGTAATGATGTTGAAAATTGGAATAGATATGAGTTTATATCAGTTGAGTAAGCATGTGAATGTAACTTGATTATATAAAATATAAATAGCAGCAAACCTTACTTTTTTTTTGAGTTTGCAATATTACAGAAGACCTCCAGCGGACACACAACTTCCCATCATTGCACTCCCCATCTGATTGTCTGTCAAGCTCTGGACTTTTTGTGTATATTGTACGTACTAACTTGGAATCCAGCCTCTAGTCCATTTCTGATCAGTCCAATTTCATGATGCATCAGCACAGCATCACATGAGCAGATAGAGCCAGTATTATCTCTGCATGCTGAGAGGACAGTGAGATGATCCTTTCCTCAATATTCTCCTAAATAAAATAAGAGATTATAATTATAAAGCCAGGGAAGCTGAGTTGTGATCTTCTTCATTATAACTGTGTGCAGGGGCGTAACTAGGAAAGACTGGGCCCCATAGCAAACTTTTGACTGGGGCCCCCCCTCCCCTGGGTGTCACACAACCCCCCCCCTTGTAGATAGTGCCTTTTTTACAGCCCCCCCCTGTAGATAACGCCATACAGCCCCCCCCTCTGTAGATAGCGCCATACATCCCCCTGTAGAGAACGCCATACAGCCCCCCTGTAGATAACGCCATACAGCCCCCCTGTAGATAACGCCATACAGCCCCCCTGCAGAGAACGCCATACAGCCCCCCCTGTAGAGAACGCCATACAGCCCCCCCTGTAGAGAACGCCATACAGCCCCCCCCTGAAGGGAACGCCATACAGCGTCGTCCCCCTGTAGGGAACGCCATACAGCGTCCCCCCTCCCAAAAAAATGCGACCTACAGTGTGTCCTACAAAATACATGTATCCCCTCTCCACAGGATCTCCACAGGATAGGGGATACATGAGTGATCGCTGGCAGCGATAGGGAAAACGGGGGACTGAAAGTCCCCTGAACTTCTCCATGACAACCCTCTGACTTCCGGCGTCTGCGCAGCTCAATAAAAATGAAAGGAGCGCTGGTCACGCATGCGCACAAGCACGACCGGCAATCCATTCATTTCTACGGAGCTGCCGACACAGACCCCGGAAGTCTGAGGTTTGTGATGGAGAACTTCAGGGGACTTTCAGTCCCCCGTTCTCCCTATCGCTGCCAGCGATCACACATGTATCCCCTGTCCTGTGGAGATCCTGTGGAGAGGGGATACATGTCCTGTGGAGAGGGGATACATGTCCTGTGGAGAGGGGATACATGTCCTGTGGAGATCCTGTGGAGAGGGGATACATGTCCTGTGGAGATCCTGTGGAGAGGGGATACATGTCCTGTGGAGAGGGGATACATGTCCTGTGGAGAGGGGATACATGTCCTGTGGAGAGGGGATACATGTCTTTTGCTCTATTTTGCGCCTTCAGGACCAGACACCGTTTTGCCCTTTTTAGCACGTGTTAGTTAAATGGCTATAACTTTTTTATTTGTTGTGCTAACGACGTGATTTTTGCGACGTTTTTTTCCGTAGACAATGCAGGTTTCATTTTTTATCGTTTTTATACACACCTTTTTTGCTATTTTAGAATTTTTATTCATAAAGTTTGAAAATAATAGTAAAAAAATAAGCTTTTTTACATTTCAGCTATTTTTTTTGGGTAATAACATAGTTTTACCCTAAAATAGACCTTTTATTTGTGATCGCCATTGTCTACCGTAAATTTTGATATATTACATGTCTATATTAGGGTAATTGGGTCAGCGCTAGCGTTACAACAATGTTTGGCTGGGGGGGGAACGTTATTTTTTTGGGGTGGGTATTTTATGTGTATTTATTATTTAAATTTTTTGGGGACTTTACTTTATTATTTTTTTATTACTATGGTGTGTCCCCCAAAGGTCAAAGAAGACCTTTGGGGAACTTTATATATATTTTTTCTTTCTTTTACACCATGTTTTTCCACTGTAACTGGAGCTGCACAGCAGGGAAATCAGCCCTCTCATAGTGACGATTGTCACTAATAGGGCTGTGCTGGGTCTAGTAAGACCCAGCAGCAGCCTGCCACTAACGGCACCCGGCAATCATGTGACCAGTCACATGATCACCGGGAGGAATAGAGACAGCGCCGCTGCTGCTGTCTCTATTCCTGTACACAGCGCGCATTCAGCGCTGTGTACAAGTGATCAGAGAAGACAGAAGCAGCGATAGCTGCTTCTATCCTCTCCTCAGGGTCCCCGGCAGTCACTGACAGCCGGAGACCCGACATTCAGCTGCCCGATCGCGCGGGCAGCAAGTTAAAACCCGAGCCGTAGAAAGTCTATGGCTCGGGTTTTAAGGACCCTGACCGCTGGCCGTAAAAACACAGCCAGCGGTCAGGAACCAGTTAATGGCAGAGCGGGGAGATACCTCCCTGCTCTGCCGTAGTGTTCAGTGGTGTCCCGCTGTAGCAGCCATAGCGGCTGCTAGCGGAGCCTCCGGCCATGGTGGGGGCCCGTGCCGGCGGGCGACACGGGCCCCCTCATGCTGCGGGCCCCGTAGCAGCCGCTACTGCTGCTACGGCGGTAGTTACGCCACTGACTGTGTGACAGTGGCTTGTCTAATCATCAATAATTGTAAAAGGATTTGTGTCATCCCCCCTTTGTGTCCATGCAGTTTCATCATACAGGAAGTTCTGGTGCCTGTATAAGTGACACACTCTTACCCCATAGACTCAAGTAGGAAAAAGCGTGTCACCAAAGCCTGATTCAGACTGTTACTATGCAAAGGCCCCAGCGTGATATACAGTGAAGGAAATAAGTATTCGATCCCTTGCTGATTTTGTAAGTTTTAGGCTAGGTTAATTTTACCAGTGAGAGATAGATTATATAAAAAAAAAAAAAAAAGGAAAATCACATTGTCAAAATTATATATATTTATTTGCATTGTGCACAGAGAAATAAGTATTTGATCCCTTTGGCAAACAAGACTTAATACTTGGTGGCAAAACCCTTGTTGGCAAGCACAGCAGTCAGACGTTTTTTGTAGTTGATGATGAGGTTTGCACACATGTTAGATGGAATTTTGGCCCACTCCTCTTTGCAGATCATCTGTAAATCATTAAAATTTCGAGGCTGTCGCTTGGCAACTCGGATCTTCAGCTCCCTCCATAAGTTTTCGATGGGATTAAGGTCTGGAGACTGGCTAGGCCACTCCATGACCTTAATGTGCTTCTTTTTGAGCCACTCCTTTGTTGCCTTGGCTGTATGTTTCGGGTCATTGTCGTGCTGGAAGACCCAGCCATGAGCCATTTTTAATATCCTGGTGGAGCGAAGGAGGATGTCACTCAGGATTTGACGGTACATGGCTCCATCCATTCTCCCATTGATGCGGTGAAGTAGTCCTGTGCCCTTAGCAGAGAAACACCCCCAAAACATAATGTTTCCACCTCCATGCTTGATAGTGGGGACGGTGTTATTTGGGTCATAGGCAGCATTTCTCTTCCTCCAAACACGACGAGTAGAGTTAATGCCAAAGAGCTCAATTTTAGTCTCATCTGACCACAGCACCTTCTCCCAATCACTCTCAGAATCATCCAGATGTTCATTTGCAAACTTCAGACGGGCCTGTACATGTGCCTTCTTGAGCAGGGGGACCTTGCGGGCACTGCAGGATTTTAATCCATTACGGCGTAATGTGTTACCAATGGTTTTCTTGGTGACTGCGGTCCCAGCTGCCTTGAGATCATTAACAAGTTCCCCCCGTGTAGTTTTCGGCTGAGCTCTCACCTTCCTCAGGATCAAGGATACCCCACGAGGTGAGATTTTGCATGGAGCCCCAGATCGATGTCGATTGACAGTTATTTTGTATGTCTTCCATTTTCTTACTATTGCACCAACAGTTGTCTCCTTCTCACCCATTCGTCTTACTTATGATTTTGTAGCCCATTCCAGCCTTGTGCAGGTCTATGATCTTGTCCCTGACATCCTTAGAAAGCTCTTTGGTCTTGCCCATGTTGTAGAGGTTAGAGTCAGACTGATTAATTGAGTCTGTGGACAGGAGTCTTTTATACAGGTGACCATTTAGGACAGCTGTCTTTAATGCAGGCACCAAGTTGATTTGGGGCGTGTAACTGGTCTGGAGGAGGCTGAACTCTTAATGATTGGTAGGGGATCAAATACTTATTTCTCTGTGCACATTGCAAATAAATATATATAATTTTGACAATGTGATTTTCTTTTTTTTTTTTTTTATATATAATCTATCTCTCACTGGTAAAATTAACCTAGCCTAAAAATTCTAGACTGTTTATGTCTTTGACAGTGGGCAAACTTACAAAATCAGTAAGGGATCAAATACTTATTTCCTTCACTGTATAGAGATAGAAGCAGGGAGAAAAAGGACAGTACGATTTTGATACATAGAGCACCTCAATGGAACACATGATCAACTTTCGTTTTCGCCAGAGCTTCCCATTAATTTAACAACGAGCTCTGTTTGCTTGGGATATTCCCCTTTTGTTAGAACACCTAAAAGACAGAACAAAAAACACGGCGCCACATGGCGCAGGTCACAAACAATAAGGAGCGGATGACATAAGTGAGAGGTTTAAGCAAGGTAAATAGGTATGATGAAGCTGCAGCTGGGTTTAAGAAACTGGTCCACTCAAGAGGTAACTGCTTTTTATGACATATAATATAAAGTAGTCAGGCCAAGTCAAAGACGCTTGTCCAGCGTTGAAACGCGTAGCCTCTTGCTTTTTTTAATAAAGCTGTTATATTTAGTTACCTGGATTCTTTTTGATGTTAGCAATGCTATTCCATGGTTCTACGTTTTTCTCTACATTATATGTCCTTTTGTTAGAAGGCTCCCTCGATGATATATTGATCGCAGGGGGCCCTGCTGCCGAGCCCCTGAAATCAGCTGTAATATCTGGAGTAATCTGGCAGTCAGAGTTCAATTACACTACAGCGCCACCACAGAGAATATTAGGTATTACACATCACCTATTGAAATGTGTTGTCCATGAAATGCTGAAATGTGCCAAGTGCTCCGGAGATATTTAGAGATAGAGGAGTGGTGGAAAACTGTGCTGGTGGAAAACAATGTGGCATTATTCCGAAGCCATATTGCAGATGATATATTTTTCACGAAAAAAAATGTCACGTTATCTCAGGATGCAAGATTAACTTACTAATAATTTCAAGAATCATTCCAGGACCAAGGATCCTGATAACTTCTTATTTAAACACTATGGTGATATAAAAAATTGGCAAGAAACCAATCCTACCATTACCGGCTTGCTGCAAACAAGTAAGTTAACAATGCTTTAAATGATTCATTTCAACCCTCAAAGTTGATTTTGAACTTTAAGGTCCCATTAGTTTTTCAACTGATGTTTATTGGAACTTACTTGCATTCAAATATAAACCATATGTTTATATAAAAGGAACTCTTCTTAAATGACTATAGCCAGACATACCCTTGGGGTTTAGATATTTATGTTTAGAGGATGTACAGCAGACCTGATGGAGATCCACTCCTAGTAACTGTACCTGGACTTATATTCTCTCATATTAAAATGGATTCTTTAAGTTCATTGAGTAAAAAATATAAACAGATTAATAAATATATAAACCTCATATAGACTCTTTTTATTGTCTCAACGTCATTAATTTATTATCCTCCCTTCAACTCCAGCTTGTAAAGTGCTCATTCAGGCAAGCGTGTTCTTCATCCGTGTGCTGTCTGTTGAAATAACGGACAGCACACGGACCCATGCAAATCAATGGGGCTATTCAGATATGTGATTTTTCACGCAGTGTGCGTGCGTTGCGTGAAACCCAATGCATGTCCTATATTGGTCCATTTTGATACCATGTCGTGGATTGAAGTCCATGGGTGCGTGATAAAAACAACCCTTTGCCATTACATAGCAGAGGAGATTTAGGCAGTAGCCATGCAAACATGTTTTGTTTAACTTGTTTAACATGAGTTGAACATTACAACCAGGACATTTGGATTCAGCAAAAAGATCTTCTGAATTGTCCATTAAAGATAGACATTCCATCATTCTATGTCATTGTAGTCAAGTATTGTATTACGCCGGTGGCATTTAATAATATTTCTCACTTACAAAGGAATATTGAGTAAATACGCATCTATTCTACTAGTTGACCTTCAGATCAGAACATGAGTGTTGTTTTTGTCATTCGTAGGCGAATGATAATGATAAATCCAAACCTTAAAATTATACAGAGCTAAAAACCATAATACACGGCTGAAATTAATTTAGTGATATTTTAACCCTGTATGATCCAAGCTCTGTATTTAAAACCAGGGCTGTCCACTATTGAGATATCACTATGCGTC
The DNA here is from genome assembly GCF_050947455.1 of Rhinoderma darwinii. Taxonomy (NCBI): domain Eukaryota; kingdom Metazoa; phylum Chordata; class Amphibia; order Anura; family Rhinodermatidae; genus Rhinoderma; species Rhinoderma darwinii. Next base: position 93,652,515 of record NC_134694.1, read on the forward strand.
TTAGGTCAGTTTCACATCATGTTTTTGCCCTATGTCAAATGTATTTTTCTTTATATGGAAAACGCTGAAAAATGGAGGCAATTGTATACCATAAAACTAATCCATAAAAAATCAGGTTCAAATATTAATTCCTACAGGCAAGCCACAATGTTACCTGCTCACATGTACAACCACCTGATAATCAGACATTCACACATCTACCAAGATAAGTTATGAAGTATATCATAATATACAATACCCTAATATACGAGATTCTACCGAGACCTTTGGAAAACAGCGACCACTAGATGCACATTTCACCTGCAGTGGCGACTACAGGGGAAATGTAATAATGCATGCTTCCATTCAAATGAATTGCCATTATACATGGACCAGGTACACCAGCACAAGATGCCCTATGGTGTCTATATGCTCGAATAGGGCACATGTGCGTTGCGTGAAACTCACTGAATGTCCTATATTGGTCTATTTTGTTACCTTGTCATGGATTGAAATCTATGGGTGCGTGAAAAACACGGACAGCACAAGGACGACATCCGTGTGCTGTCCGTGTTTCACACATCAGTTGCTAAAGAAAAGCAGAGAAATTAAAAAAATAAAAAAGGAAGTGATTGCCGAGGATAATCACGGACGTGAAAAATGGATGTCACACACAAAGCACACTGATGCCACACAGAACGCACACTGAGGACACATGGACATGAAATGCAGGAAATATGGTCCGTTTTTTGCGCATGCAAATCGGGTATGCTCGTGTGAATGTAGCCTAAGAGATTTTATATACTGATGACCCATCCTGTGAATAGTTCATCAGTTGTCCGGCCGTGGACAACCCCTAACAGGAGCCTGTAAAAATGACAATATACTGCATTACATTAGCGGGTTTAAGTCCCCTAGAGGGATTAATAAAATATGTAAAAAAGAGTTTAATAAAGATTTTAGTAGTGTAAAAATTTATATATATATATATATATATATATATATATATATATATATATATATATATATATATATATATATTTATTTTAAATAAAATAAAAACCTTTTCACATTTTTCCTCTGAAATAATGTAAGAAATAAAGAAAAAGTCAGAACAATTACAATATAGCATTATTTAACGCGCATGGTAAACGGCGTAAATAGAAAAGATTATAAAACGCCAGAATCGCTGTTTTTTGGTCACTTCATTTTCGGCGAAACAATGAAATAAAAAGTGATCAAAAGTCTCATGTAGCCCAATATTGTACCAATAGAAACTACAGCTAGCCCCGCAATAAATAAGCCCTCATACTGCTCAATCTATGGAAAAGTAAAAAAGTTATGGCTTTAAGAATGTGGTGACAAAACATTTTTAACAATTTTATTTTTAACAATTAGTTTCTTCCTTGTAAAAGTAGTAAAACATAAAAAAAACCTGAATAAATTAGGTATCAACGTAATCGTATTCACCGGCAGATTAAAGTTAACATGCTATTTTTACCGTATAGTGAATGCCGTAAAAACAAAACCCCTCAAAAGATTGTGAAATTGCTGTTTTTTCCTATCCCACCACACAAATATTTTGTTTTCCAGTTTTCTAATAGATTAAATTGTACGATAAATGTTTTTGTGAAAAACTACAACTTTTCTTGCAAAAAAACAAGCCCTTATATGGTTTTATCGAGAGAAAAATAAAAAAGTTAAGGCTTTGGAATGTGGGGAGGAAAAAATAAAAATAAAAAAAATGGCTGTGACGGGAAAGGGTTAATGGCATTGGATTCTGACATGTACTGTAGATGATCTAAAATTGTATTTCTGTACATTACTTATATGCCACCAAATGTATCTCCCTAATCTGGGTTTATATGCCCTATTTCTATTTCTGATTGCTATATTGTTATTTTTCTACCTGGCCGGGTTTGTGACGCCCTTATGGTGATGTGGGATCATCTATAGTGTTAAATTATTTTTTATTTTCTCTTTCTATATATATCATTTATATTTTTGTGAATACATTTTTATACTGTTATAGCCCTTAAGTCGAGTGCTGTTTTGTTTCGTAGGGTTCCAGCTCTCCCTAGCTTCACTGCTATACTGAATATTTTCCCACAAAATGATGTATTATTCTGCTCAGCTTCTTCTTTATGGCATGCTGCCAAGATAGGACTTAGAGGTTCCCTTTAAAAACAAATAGGAAAACAAACTATCATATGGTGGGATTCTCTGTCCTAGAGAATCTTGGTCCTAACTAGTAGACTTAGTAGCACTAGAAACCAATGTAAATTAAAGTGTCAGACATCATTCCCCAGGAGGTCGAGCTTCAGGATAAAAAGTTCAATTCCTTTGAAATTTTAATGCACTGTAAGGTTCCTGAAGCTTTGAATCCCATATCCTATTTGAATCCAAGTCTTTCAATCATCTGTGTAAATGTTTTGCTTCAATTTCCTTGTGTTCTGAGTACAGAGGTACAAACATCTACAAGAGCACTCTATTTCTGTCTGAATTTGAGGATCAAACATCCCTTGAGATCACATTGTTGAACTCATGTTATTACATTGTATTGCTGAATACAGTCAATAAACTAAATTGTTCTATATGATATAAGAAAAAATATAGGTGTACTAGGAAACCACAAGAAGTGTCATCTGACCTTTGATTCCTTAGAAATCTGACTTCATATTTTTAAGGAGTCAGGGCTGCAAGAAAACATGTTATAGGTCCCCTCCATCTCTGATGAATGGTTTAGGGGGCTCACAGAAGTCAGAGGTTACCACATCCTGTACATTCTTTTGACAGGCATTATATTGCGTTATGCATGTTATTAATGCAGAAAGTGATTGAGACGGTCAAAGATGTAAAGTGGGTTAGTAAAGGTCTTGGTTTAGGGAAATATGAAACCCTTTGCCATTGCATAGTAGAGGAGATTTAGGCAGTAGCCATGCAAACATGTTTTGTTTAACTTGTTTAACATGAGTTGAACATTACAACCAGGACATTTAAATTCAGCAAAAAGAATCTTCTGAATTGTCCATTAAAGATAGACATTCCATCATTCTATGTCATTGTAGTCAAGTATTGTATTACGCCAGCAGCATTTAATAATATAGTTCAAAGCAGTTTAAAGAGAAACCAAGGTTCCTCACTTACAAAGGAATATTGAGTAAATACGAATCTATTCTACTAGTTGACATAGAGATCAGAACACGAGTGTTGTTTTTGTCATCCGTAGGCGAATGATAATGATAAATCCAAACCTTAAAATTATACAGAGCTAAAAACCATAATACACAGCTGAAATTAATTTAGTGATATTTTAACCCTGTATGATCCAAGCTCTGTATTTAAAACCAGGGCTGTCCACTTTTGAGATATCACTATGCGTCTTAGGTCAGTTTCACATCATGTTTTTGCCCTATGTCAAATTTATTCTTCTTTACATGGAAAACGCTGAAAAATGGAGGCAATTGTATACCATAAAACTAATCCATAAAAAATCAGGTTCAAATATTAGTTCCTACAGGCAAGCCACAATGTTACCTGCTCACATGTACAACCACCTGATAATCAGACATTCACACATCTACCAAGATAAGTTATGCAGTATATCATAATATACAATACCCTAATACATGAGATTCTACCGAGACCTTTGGAAAATAGCGACCACTAGATGCACATTTCACCTGCAGTGGCCACTACAGGGGAAATGTAATAATGCATGCTTCCATTCAAATGAATGGCCATGATACATTGGGCTGGTACACCAGCACAAGATGCCCTATGGTGTCTATATGCTCGAATAGGGCACATGTGAAGGGGTTGCTAATATGTGAAAAACTCTTAAACTTAACTTTTTTCATATATGTCAGTAAATAAACTGTAAAAAGGAGTTCAACATTTTACATGTTTTAATATTAACCCTAACATCTGAAAAGTTCCCTTTTTGGCCTATTGAGGGAGAGCCGACACCTATAAAAAAGTGTCTAAATCAGAGGGGTACTCTTGGGAACCTGAAGATTTAGCCAATGAACCATAGATAAGGTAGGCAAAGAAGAATTTAGTAACTTAGGCGACTTTGAGGTGTCCGTATTTTAGGTTGGCCAAGTATTCATTCATTTATTTCTGTAGGGTGCAATGGGTTGCAAAAATTAGTTTGCTTCAATGTGTATCAGTTCAGTCAGAATCTTTTTTGTACAGGATCCAATTTGAGTGTTGAAAATAGAACCAGATTTAAAAAAAATTGATCTTATTTTATGTATCAGTTGTCCAATCAGCTTACAGTAGATCAGTTGCACAAAAAATACTAAAAAGAAAAATGTGGTTTTAAGCTTCAGTTTCCAGCTGAATTAGCATCATTTCAAATTCTCTTTGCATCAAGCAATGTTCTTTTTACTTCCAAGCATATTTGTGGATGATTTAACCTCTTATAACTGTTATATGAGCATCCCATAATGTTATGTAAGGGGAAATCGAAGTATATTTTTGGGATATATATTTAGACTTGAGGTCTTTAAAGGGAATGTGTCGCCAAATAATTTTTTTTTTTTTAAGTATCCCTCCCACATTTACAGCTGCTGTAAATGTGGAAGGGAGACTCACCCCCTCCCTATTTTTGGCTACAAGCCAGGAAAAGTTGTCTTCAAATTGCTAAGCAGTGTCCAGCTCCCATTTTGGGAGTGTTTTTGGCAGAAGCTACAGGACACACCAAAAAGGCTAAGAATGATGAAAGTCAAGACGGAAGCCCCTGCAGTGAATTACTTTTTAGTTGACAGTTTCACACGGCGTGCATTTGACTCGGATTTTGGCGCATTTTACGTGCCGAAAAATGCGTCAAACACTTGATTAAGCTTCTCATTTACATCAATGGGAAAGTGTACCGTTACTACATACAACACGATTTATTATGCGAGAATTTTTAAAAAACGCGTTGCGGTAAAAAAGGAGCGTCTTGTCAATTCTTTTGCACGTAAAGTGCACCAAATTTTCCCATAGTCAATCCATAGTCAATGGGACTCCTAATTACGCAAAATACATAAAAAAACACGTGAAAAACACGTAAAAAACGCAGGACTTTTTTTGAGTGGCGTGTGAACATACCCTAAGGGAATTATTTTTCATTTGCCTGTAGTTTATATTGCGGTGCAGGGAGAAGACAGAAGTCGCTGTAGGTGAGAAGATTTTTATTTTTTATATTACTACTCCTTGACTGTTTGGACTACGTCGTAGATAAGTTGGACTACTTCGATGATCTACGTTTAAAAAAAAAAAATGGTTAACGACGGTTGTCTGGTGGAGTTGACGTCATCGCACTGCTTCCGTGCTTCAAAGGCGCTGATTGACGGGGCAAGTCTTTCTGCCCTGCCAATCAGCTCCTTTGAACGATGCGTCGTTCGGCTCCAGCAGACCTGCTCAGAAGAAAGCAGATCTGCATTGCCATCGGACGGCGTGGGAACGGGATCATGTGAGTATGTAAAGTTTTTTGTTTTTTTATCTAATAAAACTGTGAGTGCCATTATCTACAGGGGGGGTCGTCTATATGTGGGGATGTGAGCCACTGTATACAGGGGGGTCTATATGTGGGGAAGTATCTACACGGGGGTCTAAATGTGGGGATGTGGGCCACTATAAACAGGGGGGTCTATATGTAGGGATGTGTGCCACTATATACAGGGAGGGTCTATATGTGGGGATGTGGGGCACTATCTACAGGGGGGTTCTATATGTGGGGATGTGGGGCACTATATACAGGGGGGTCTATATGTCGGGATGTGGGCCACTATATACAGGGCTGCGTCTATATGTGAGACACTATCTACAGAGGTGGGCTATACGTGGAGCACTATCTATATGGGAAGCTATATGTATAGCAGCACGGTGGCTCAGTGATTAGCACTATTGCCTTGCAGCTCTGGAGTCCATATGTGGGCATTATCTACAGAGGGCTGTATGTGGGACACTATCTACAGGGGTTTCTATGTAGGGCACTATCTACAGAGGCTCTATGGGGGTCACTATCTACAGAGGCTCTATGGGGGTCACTATCTACAGGGGGCTATGGGGGCACTATCTACAAGGGGCATGGTATGTGTGTGTGTGTGCGTGTGCGTGTGTGTGTGTGTGTGTGTGTGTGTGTGTGTGTGTGTGACACACAGTGTATGGTACTATTATAAACGTCCTTTTATTTTTTCTAGGACGTTACAAGGCTTAGAACTTTAGCAGGAATTTCTCATATTTTAAATACAGTTCAGTTCTGAGGTGGCTTTGAGGGCCTTATATATTAGAAAATCCCCAGAATTCACCCCATTTTTAAAACTGCACCCCTCATGGTATTCGAATCAGCATTCACAAAGTGTTTTAACCCTTTAGGTGTTTCACAGGAATTAAAGCAAAGTAGAGGTGAAATTGACAAATTTAATTTTTTTTGCCGAAATTCATTTCTAATACATTTTTTTTTTGTAACACAGAAGGTTTTACCAGAGAAATGCAACTCAATATTTATTGCCCAGATTCTGCCGTTTTTAGAAATATCCCACATGTGGCACTAGTGTGATAATGGACTGAAGCACCGGCCTCAGAAGCAAAGGAGCACCCAGTGGATTTTGGGCCTCCTTTTTTTTTTAGAATATATTTTAGGCACCTTGTCCTTTTTTTAGAATATATTTTCGGCACCTTGTCAGGTTTGAAGAGGTTTTGTGGTGCCAAAACAGTGGAAACACCCCAAAAGTTACCCCATTTTGGAAACTACACCCCTCAAGGAATTTATCTAGGTGTATAGTTAGCATTTTGACGACACAGGTTTTTCGCTAAATTTATTAGAATTAGTCTATAAAAATGAAAATCCACTTTTTTTCTGAAAAAACATAGATATTTTTAATATTTACAAGAAATAATAAAAAAAATGCACCCAAACATATGTAAAGCAATGTCTCACGATTACGGCAGTATCCGATATGTGGTAATAAACTGCTGATTGTACCCACAGCAGGGCTCAGAAGGGAAGGAGTGCCATTTGCATTTTGGAGCACGGATTTTGCTGGATTGGTTTTCGGTGCCATGTCGCGTTTGCAACACCCTGGAGAGACCAAAACAGGGCAAACACCCCAAAAGTGACCCCATTTTGGAAACTACACCTCTCAAGGAATTTATCTAGGGGTATAGTTAGCATTTTGGCCACACAGGTTTTTTGCAGAATTTAGTGGAAATAGGCAGTGAAAATGAAAATCAACTTTTTTTCTGAAAAAGCATAGAAATTTTACATTTTTACAAGGAATAAAGGAAAAAAAGAACCACAACATATGTAAAGCATTTTCTCCTGATTACGGCAATACCCCATATGTGGTAATAAACTGCTGATTGGACCCATGGCAGCGCTCAGAAGGGAAGTAGCGCCATTTGGATTTTGGAACACGGATTTTGCTGGATTGTGTTTCGGTGCCATGCCGTCTTTGCAACGCCCTGGTGGGACAAAAACAGTGGAACCCCCCAAAGTTACCACATTTTGGAAACACCCCTCAAGGAATTTTTCTAGGGGTATAGTGAGCATTTAGACGACTCCACGGGTCTTTTGCAGAATTTCTTAGAATTAGACTGAGAAAATTAATATCACAATTTTTTTCCACTAAAATGTTGCATTTTCTCATTTTCACAAGGGATAAAGGAGAAATAAACAACCAATTTTTGTAAAGCTATTTCTCCCGGATACGGAAATACCCCACATGTGGTCATACATTTTTTTCATTAGAAATGAATTAACCCTTTCAGGACTGATCCATTTTTTTGCTTTCTTATTTTCGTTTTTCACTACCCGCCTTCCAAGAGCCATAACTTTTTTCTTTTTCCGTCAGTAGAGTGATGTGAGAGCTTATTTCTTGCGGGAGGAATTCTAGTCTCTATTGATACCATTTAAAGTGGCATAAAAAGTACTGGGAAACGGAAAAAAAATAGGAAAATATAGTAATATAGGAAAAAAATCTGATTCCATTTTTTGGGGTTTTCGTTTTTACAGCTTTCGCCGTGCGGTTAAAACGAAAACTACAGTGATTTGGGCAGTTTAAATTATTTAAGTTTTTTACGGTGTTCACCGTGCGAGTTAAATAATGGTATATTGTAATATGTAAAGAAGTATTTGGCACACATACAAATGTGGTTCATAAATTCTTTAATTTTACTGTATTGTATTCGATTCCATGGGCAGAGTGCGTGCAACGTTTCGGTCCACAGACCTTCGTCAGGCACTAGATCCCACTTGGTGTTAGTATATCCTGTCGTTGAGCGCTATCGTCAGTATGGCGGCTTACCGCTTGTTCTGGGCACCCAAAACAAGCGGTAAGCCGCCATACTGACGATAGCGCTCAACGACAGGATATACTAACGCCAAGTGGGATCTAGTGCCTGACGAAGGTCTGTGGACCGAAACGCTGCACGCACTCTGCCCATGGCATCGAATACAATACAGTAAAACTAAAGAATTTATGAACCACATTTGTTTGTGTGCCGAATACGTCTTTACATACGATTGCGTTGGGACCCTATTCGTGCACCACCTTTAGTCTAGTGCACTCTGAACCAATACCGACTGGTATATTGTAATAGTTCAGCTTTTTACGGACGTAGCGATATCAATTGTGTTTATTTTTTGACATTACTTTAGAAGAAAAATGGGAAAAGATTTTTTTTTTAACTTTAAACTTTTTTCTTTCTCACTACTAATAACTTTAATTCTTCTACACATTTTATTAGTCCCCTTAGGGGACTTGTACCAGCGATCATTGGATCACGGGTACAATATGCTGCAATACTAATGTATTGCAGTATATTGTTATTTTTACAGACTCCTGTAACAGCGCGATCGCTGTTCCTGTCCGTTAGTCCCGGGTGTCAGCTGTAATACACAGCCGACACCCGCAGCGTATGGAGCGGGCTCAGCACGTGAGCCCGCTCCATACATCAACCCCCGCACCATGACGCACTATTACGTCATAGTGCGCAAAGGGGTTAATGCACAGCGGATGGTGTGAATATTGCAATTTTCCACTGATATGCCATTTTAGAGCATAATATGTCGTGCCCAGTTTGTGCCACTGAAGACAAATACCTCATAAAACGTTAAGCGGGTTCTCTCAGGTATGGTGATGCCATATATGTGGGCACCCGGCAGGGCTGAGAAGGGAGGGACAGCATTTTGCTTTTGGAGCGCAGATTTTGCTTGGTAGTTTTTCTGTTTTGGGTTTCGCTGGTATTTCAGTTTATAATGTGAGGGCATATGTAATCTGTGCGGAGAACATCAGGGCATAATAAGAGGGTATAATAATGCGGTAAATAAATAATAATTCATAGATGTGTGGCCGGTGTCGCACTGATAAATGGTGTCGGATGTTACCCGCTTTTAGAAAACACTGCACATTTTGCATCGCCATGTTCTGAGAGCCAAAGCTTCTTTATTTTTTCACCACCGGAGCTGCATGAGGGCTTATTTGTTGCGGGACAATCTGTACTTTTCATTAGTACCATTTTGGGGTACATGCAATTTTTTTTATCACTTTTTATTAAATTTTTTTGCAAGCCGGGTGACCAAAAACAAGCAATTCTAACAATGTTTTTTAGTTTATTTTTTGCGCCGTTCAACGTGCACTATAAATGACAATTTTACTTTATTCTGCGGGTCAATACGATTGCGGCGATACCATATGTATATAGGTTTTTGCAGCGTTTGCGCAATAAAATCACTTTTTTATAAAATAATTTATTTTCTGTGTCACTATATTCTGAGAGCCGTAACTTTTTTATTTTTCAGTCAAAAAAGCTGTGTAAGAGCTTGTTTTTTGCGGGACGGGTTGTAGTTTTTATCGGTACTATTTTCGGGTACATGCGACTTTTTGATCACTTTTTATTCTCTATTTTAGGAGGGGTGGTGACCAAAAAATAGCAATTCTGGTGTCGTTTTTTATTGTTTTTTTTTGGGGTGTTCATCGTGCGGGAAAAATAACATTATAGTTTTATAGTTGGGGTCATTACGAACGTGGTGATATCAGGTATGTGTACTTTTTTTAACGTGTTCATTTTTTTCCTATAATGAAAGACTTATTATAGGAAAAAAAGCAGTGTTTGTTTATATAACTTATAACTTTTATTTTTACACTTTTTTAAAACATTTTTATTACTTTTTTTTACTTTTTTCACTTGTCCCACTAGGGAACATTTAGACTTGCAGCTCTGATCGCTGCTGGAATACATTACACTACCTACGTAGTGTAATGCATTCCAACTGTTATTGTGACGTGAAAGTCACACTGACAGGAAGCCTCGGAGGACCGGCCGGAGGCTGCTCCTCCGAGGCTTCCGTACATGGCAACCCGGAGGTCATTGTCTGACCTCCGATTGCCACGACAAGCATCGGTAGCCCCCACGATCACTTCGTGGGGGCTGCCGATGTGCTTCAAACCACTTAAATGCGGCGACGGCAATCTGTCGCCACATTTATGGGGTTAATTGCCTAAATCAGCGGCGATGGTCTGCTGAACGGCAAGACTGGAGTGTCAGCTGTCGGGGACAGCTGACCTCCCGGTTCCCGGACACTGTCCGTTAGGACAGTGTGCGCCAGGAACTACTTCGCAACTGTACGTCCTGATGCGGGAACTAACCCCTCTGCAGGACATACTATTGCGGTGCAGGGCGGGAAGAGGTTAAAGACCGGGCCAATTTTGGCCTTGAGGACCAGAATAATTTCTCGTTCTGTCCTCTCTGCATCCGGGTGCTCCTAACTTTTTTATTTTATGTTTGATGTATCTGTATGAGACTTTGTTTTTTGCAGGATGAGTTGTAATTTATGTAGGTGCTATTTTTTTGTACACTTACATTATTGTTTAATTTCTATACATTTTTATTTTGTTAAAAAAAAAAAAAGCAGTTCCGCTGCAGTTTTTTTTTTTTGTTTTTTTTTACAGCATACATTGATTATCATAAATGATGCTAGAAATTTGTTGTGCAGCTTGCTACGGTCATGACAATACCGGATATGTGTAGAATATTTATGTTTTGGGACTTATAATTAATAAAGTTTATTGTAAACAATGTGCATTTGTGTGTATTTTTGGACTAATTTTTTTTAACATTACTTTTATTAATCAAGTTTACTTTTTTAATACAATAGGAGGATTTTTAATTAAATTTTTTTAACTTTAATATACTGCCATATATTTATATGCCAGTACACTAGCCGATGTACTGATAGTATACAGGTAGTTGTAAAGGCATACCTTCAATGAATCCCGGGCTGTCTGTCTATATAAGGTATGTCCCTATATCATGTAAACGGGATTCCCTGTGATGCGATCAAGGGGGGGACCTCCTCACTCTCTCCCTTTGAATGCCGCATTCAGCTTTGATCGCAGCATTCAAGGGGTGAACGGTGTAGATCAGAGCGGGACTTCGGCTGTATATTACAACTGATTGCGTGGCATTCTTGCTGTACCTGTGCGATCAGCATTACGAGTATGCTTGTCGTGATACGGCAACGTTCGACTGCTCATAAGGATCATAAACGTCATGCATCCTTAAGCAGTTAAAGACCTCCAGGGATGGATGAAGGATGCTGCAGTGTTTCTAAGGAAAACTGTCTGTATTTGTAAAACCTAATAAAAAGTTTGTGGGGGCAGAACAGTGGTTACAAACTAGGATGAATGTCAAACATAGAAACAACCATGCTAAAGGGAGGTTACAGCAAAATGATATATCGTACTCAATAATAAGACAGTATACAGCAAGTTCCTAAGCTCCCTCTAGTGGCGACTGTAGCCAACTGGCATTCTTTCTTCTTAATCTATGTCTATACAGGAGATTTGAAGCTCTCTATCAAAAAAAGAGCTCTAACCACTAAAACGATATATAAAAAAAGAAAATCAGCACAAAAGTTTGTAGCTGAAAATGACATAAAGAATAAAGGTTGAGACTCTTTTTAAGCACCTAGTATGAGTTTATTAAGGGGTAAGTCATGTGGATATGGTCTGTTTTCTCCCAATAGAAACCTTACTAATGCATAATAGCAGTGGCGGAACGATCACGGTTACAAGGGGTGTGACTGGGCCAGGAGGCCCTTCATGGATCCCCTTAGGTTGCTACATCAGGCTCCAGCAGAGTTTCTAACACCGAGCAGTTAACATTAAGGGTATGTGCACACGATGAGAGGCTTTTATGTCTGAAAAGACAGACTGTTTTCAGGAGAAAACAGCTGCGTCGCTTCAGACGTAAAAGCTCCTCCTCGCATTTTGTGAGGCGTCTTTGACGCCTGTAATCTTGAGCTGCTCTTCATTGACTTCAATGAAGAAAGTCTCAAATTACGTTGCAAAGAAGTGTCCTGCACTTCTTTGCCGAGGCAGTCAATTTACGCGTCGTCGTTTGACAGCTGTCAAACGACGACGCGTAAATAACAGGTCGTCTGCACAATACGTCGGCAAACCCATTCAAATGAATGGGCAGATGTTTGCCGACGTATTGTAGCCGTACGTGTGAACCCAGCCTTAGTGTACAGCGCAATAGTATAGGTTGGTTCTATGTAAGCAATGGGAACCTAATGAACTAAAAAGTCCCTGCTGTTCTTTCATAAATCTCTGTCTGTTTAAATCAGATTCAAAGTATTCCTGAGATACACCCTTAGTTTATTACACAACTTGCATCTTAACAGGTTATTTAATGTTCCTACAAAAATAAACCTAAAGTATGTCCATAACAAATATTTTAATACACAAATGATTGTAATGGAAATGTTGCAGGAATAATGTGTAGTTTTAAAAGAAACTCAGTTTCTGCATAAAGATCATTAGAGCTGTAACTTGATATTCTCATTTGAAAAATTGATCAAGGCTGCCCCCTATGCCTTTTTCGCTGAAAGTAAACTTCCAAATTAAATGTTAGAAAGTCAACATGTGTTGTAACACAAATAATGTCAACAGAATGTTGGAATAAACCTTACAATGCAATTGGTACAAAATGGGAAGTTTATAAAATTCCAGCAGAAATGAAAAATGTTTTATTTATTTTTTTATTTTAAAGGCTATGAACATCACTGACATGAAAAAATATACATACATATATATATTGCTACATATGTTAGTGGTTACCTGCACTTAAAATAGTTGCACTAAGTTTCTGGCGGCCGTCTTCATTCATTTTTATACAACTTGTTTTTGGCTGGGTTCACACGTGGCGGAATTTCACTTAAATTCCGCTGCGGACACTCCGCAGCGTTAATCCGCAGCGGAGCCGTTTCTGCATTGACTTCCACTTCTATTTAGAAGTGTTCGTTTAGACGATGCGTAACATTCCGCTGCGGAGCATAGGCTGCGGAGCGGAATTTGGTGTCCGCAGCATGCTCTGTCTGTTGCGGAGCAGTGGCGGACTCATGGCGGAATTTCTCCATTGACTTCAATGGAGATTCTAAGTTCCGCAATGAAGTCCGCAGCTGTCATGCACATGTTATGTGTGCTGCGGATGCGTCTTGCTTTTTTGCCATGACATTTCTTCATTCTGGCTGGACCTATGTATTTCTAGGTCTACAGCCAGACTGAGGAAGTCAATGGGGCTCCCGTAATGACGGGAGCGTTGCTAGGAGACGACTGTAAATAGTCACTGTCCAGGGTGCTGAAAGAGTTAAGCGATCGGCAGTAACTGTTTCTGCACCCGGGACAGTGACTACCGATCACAATATACAGCAACCTGTAAAAAAATATAAGTTCATACTTACCGAGAACTCCCTGCTTCTGTCTCCAGTCCGGCCTCCCAGGATGACGTTTCAGTCTAAGTGACGGCTGCAGCCAATCACAGGCCAAGCACAGGCTGCAGCGGTCACATGGACTGGCGCGTCATCCAGGGAGGTCGGGCTGAATGCCGAAAGAGGGACGCGTCACCAAGACAACGGCCGGTAAGTATGAAAGTCGTTTACTTTCACTAGGGAAAGTGTCACTCCTAGTAATTTATGTTGAATTCTGTGTTTCCAGGATGCTGCTAAATTCATTAGCTCTCATGTATCAGCACAGCTTTATTACTATTCTGCCATTCCTTATCTACACCCATGAGGGATCTCCTCTCTACTGTTTGTACACTGACACTGATGCTAAGAAGTGTGTGATTTTCCTTTGTAGGGTACATGTGGGTTCTCTTCTTTCTCTCTATACTAGTGATGTAGCTACCACCGTACCAGCCATCGTGGCGGCTACGGGGCTCGGGCCTCAGCAAGCTTGGGTCGCACGACACCACTTTCCTGAGGAAAATATAATAGTGGAGAAAGGAGTAGTCCACACCCTGCTCCACCATTTACTCTGTGACCCACTCTGTGATGCAGACTGGCACCATGCAATGATGTCATCATACATTCCTACGCTGAGCCGTGGACTGCATAGGCCAGAAGAGGCCTGCTCATTAGTCGTGGGAACAACAGGACAAGGTTAGTATTTATTTTATTGCTTTAAGAGGCACTATTTCTGTGTGGGGATGCACTAGGGATGCATCATACTGTGTGAAAGTACTAAGGGGGCATCACTAATGTGTAGGGGGCACTAAGATAGCATTACTGTTGTGTGTGGGGCAATAGCGGCATTTTATCTGAAGGGGCACTAAGTGGGCATCATTTCTGTGAGGGAGGCACTAAAGGGGCACCATTACTATGTGGAGGGCATTGTTTCTATTTAGGAGCCTTAAGAGGGCATCCTTATAGTGTAAGGGGCACTAAGGGGGCATTATTATTGTGAAGCTGGGGCATCATCACTGTGTGGGGCCAAAAGTGGGCACTATAACTGTGTGGAAGACTATTACAATGTGGGGCACTAAGGGGCACTATTAGGCTGGGTTCACACGACCTATTTTCAATGGTAATGGAGGCGTTTTACGCCTCGAATTACGTCTGAAAAAACGGCTCCAATACGTCGGCAAACATCTGGGCATTACTTTCAATGGGCTTTACGATGTACTGTGCCGACGACCTGTCATTTTACGCATCGCTGTCAAAAGACGGCATGTAAAATTACAGCCTCGTCAAAAGAAGTGCAGGAAACTTACCCCTGAGGAAGCCACTTTGTGGCGATACGCGTGGGGCTTTCTATCCCTTTTCTCCCCCATATAGCTTGAGACACAGGACATGCTGATCTGATGCCTAATCGGTGCAACATTTTTACACACTGTTTTCAAGATTATATGCATTGCATGCCTGCTCTGGGGGCTTAGGTGAGTGTAAGGAGGTAGCTATTTGCTAGCCACTTGTCATGGTGGTATTCCCCCTTCAGTGATCTATACATGGCATTCCTTATGCTATTTTAAATGTTTTTAACTTTTATGTAGTGCTTTTTTGTATTCAATAAACAGAGATTCTTTCGTATACTGATATGGCTATTCCTTGATAGTTACATCTTTTTGCCTTATACATACCCATTTGTTTTGTTTTTTCCACAAGAAGTGCAGGACACTTATTTTTAATTGACTCCAATGAAGAACAGCTCCAAATTACATCCGTAAAAGACGCCCCGCAAAACGCGAGTACATGCAATTACGTCTGAAATTCAGGAGCTGTTTTCTCCTGAAAACAGCTCCGTAATTTCAGACGTAATTTCAGTTATCGTGTGCACATACCCTTTGGGTATGTTCACACGCAGTGTTTTCAGACGTAATTCGGGGCATTTACGCCTCGAAAAACTCCTGAAAAAATGGAAGCTGAAAGCGTACAAACATCTGCCCATTGAAATCAATGGGAAAAACAGCATTTAGTTCATACAGGGCGTCTTTTTACGAATCTGTTTAAAAAAACGGAGCGTAAAAAGAAGTAGCATGTCACTTCTTGAGGCCTTTTTTTGAAGCTGATTTTTCATTGAAAACTATGAAAAACGCCTCAAAAAATGCCTGAAAAGAAGCCTGAAAAGAAGCTCCAAATTTCATTTTCAGCTTCAAAAACACCTGAAAATCAGAGGCTGTTTTCTCTGAAATCAGCTCCATATTTTCAGACGTTTTTTGTTAAGCGTGTGAACATACCCTCATAGTGTGGGAAACCAGCTGTTTGCCACTGTTATTTTTAGGGGCACTATTTGTGTGGCACTATTATTTTTATGGGCACTGTCTGTGTGGAACTATTTTTGCAGCAGTAAGACATTATTAAAGGCGGTAGCAGGATGAAAAGTTTCTATACAGGGTGAAGATGGGCTGGTAAAGCAAAAAAACAAAAGACATCTGGCCAGCAAACTCTGCAGAGATGACTCGTAGGGTATGTGCACACGATAACTGTCTTTTATGTCTGAAATTACAGACTTTTTTCAGGAGAAAACAGCTCCGTCGTTTCAGATGTAAATGCTCCTCCTCGCATTTTGCGAGGCGTCATTGACGCCCGTAATCTTGAGCTGTTCTTCATTGAATTCAATGAAAAACGGCTCAAATTACGTCCAAAGAAGTGTCCTGCACTTCTTTGACGAGGCAGTCATTTTACGCGTCGCTGTTTGACAGCTGTCAAACGACGATGCGTAAATGACAGGTCATCGGCACAGTACGTCGGCAAACCCATTCAAATGAATGGGCAGATGTTTGCCAACGTATTGGAGCCGTATTTTCAGACGTAAATCAAGGCATAATCGTTTACGTCTGAAAATAGGACGTGTGAACCAAGCCGTACCCTAGAGAAGTCATCATGTTGGTCTGGGTCGGATGGAGAGAAAAAGGAGTATAAAGAAGTCCACTCAGAGAAGATGTCACCTGGGAGTCACTGAATATAATTGTATTGTATTCATAGCATAAATATACTCTGCAGAGGGCCTGTGTAGTTCTGGAATTCGACCACTGTATGGTGATATTATTATTTATGTTGGTCTTTGGGGAAGTTATATGTGGTCATGGTGTGGAGATATCACTTCGTCCTTATATAGTGGTATTAGTCAGTAATAATAAAAATTCAAACATATCTGTGCTTATAGGGGTTGTACAGGATTTGCAAAACATGGCTGCTTTCCTCCAGAAACAGCGCCACACCTGTCCATGGGTTGTATCTGGTATTTCGACTCTGCTCCACCAAAGTGAATGGGTTAAGCTTTAATACCACATACAACCACATACAATCTGTGGATAGGTGTAACACTGATTTAGAAGAAAGTAGCCTTGTTTTTCTAATACTTTACAAACTCCTTTAACTGTTTGTTACGTTATTCTTAAACCTGTAATGGTAAAGGCACACTTCTCAGCCTAGTTTTTTTATGAGACTCGGCAGGAAAGTTTGTATGAAGCAGTAGAAGCGCTCAGGCTTCGTTTCTAATCGCCATTGCTGGACTTTCCTCGGAAAGCCAAGGGAGCAGTGTGGAGGCTCAATAGAAAGTCTATGAGTCCATACACTGCTTGCTCAACTTTATGAAGTGCAGAGCCGATCAGATACGAAGCAGCACAGTGCTCACCAGAGCGCTTCAGACGCTTTGATTTTGGCCAAAATATCAACCAATACCTCATGTTTTTCATGAATTACTATCATTTATCATGGATATCTTTTCAGGATGTAGCCAGGTCTAGTGCTGGGGGAGAATAGTGTCAGTTCTTTGTGTGGTACACTTATAATGTGCTGGGCAGCCCGCCTTATCTGATATTTTGGGCGTAACTAGTAGGCTTTATACCAGCATGGTGCCCTACATGTAACCGTGTGACTGGCACTCTTATAAAAGCTTTATCTGAGTGCAATGATAATAATAAGCAGCCACCCCCTCTTGGATAGTAGGGTCTGTTCATCAGTATTTTTGCACTTTTGCAATCTCCCTCTATGTAGAATTGTAGTCTGTCTGCGTCCTCATGTGAATTGGTGCGTGCATCTGCCATTGTGAGTAAGTTTGGCTTTTTTCAGTGATTTTAAATTAATATTGCTGATTTTTGTGATTTGTTTGTTTTATTAATCGGTGTGGGTTTAAATGCTCAGACCCCCACTGATCAAAACTTATGGCATGTCATTTTGACATGTCAAAAGTTTTATGAAAGTATAGTTACACTTTAATTACACATAGAGCTGGTAAATGTTCATGCTCGAGAAAGGGCGGCCATTCAAAAGTTTGCTATGGTGCCGAGCTTTTTCTATTCACGCCACTTCTCTATACTTATAGCCTGTGTGATAGGCTGTGTCATTTCCCCCCTCCCCCACGAACACTGCTCTCCTCCTTATCTTCACTCTGAGGGTATGTTCACACGCAGTGGTTTCAGATGTAATTTTGGCGTTTTACGCCTCGAATTACGCCTGAAAAACGCCCCTAATATGCCTATAATCATCTGCCCATTGCTTTCAATGGGAATTACTATGTTCTATTCCCGCGAGCTTTTATTTTACGCGACGCTGTCAAAATACGGTGCGTAAAGTGACGGCTCGTCAAATGAAGTGCAGGACACTTCTTGGGAGGTTTTTGGGGGCCTTTTTCATTGACTCCATTGAAAAACAGATCCAAAAACGGCCGTAAAAAAACGCCGCGAAAAATGAGAGTTGATAAAAAAACGTCTGAAAATCCGGAGCTGTTTTCGTCAGAAAACAGCTCCGTATTTTCAGAAGTTTTTGCTCACTACGTGTGAACATACCCTGATAGTAACAGCCTGGACAACCAGCTTTGTGAACAAGTTACAGAGACTCTATTGCACTAAAATGGTAGGACGGTAAAAATGCTAGGACATTTTTATTGAAGACTATTGAGAAAGTTGATTAATTTTTAATTTAGGAATCAAATGAATAATAACTAAAAACTCAGTGCAAAGGTGTCCATAGGCTTTTAAGGGGTTTCCAACAAACAACATTTATCACCTATCCACTGCTGCGACCCACCACAATCACGAGAATGCTGGTCCCCGATTCCTCTGTGTAAATGGAGTGGAGGTGCACATGCATGGCCACGGCTCCTTTCACTTTCTATAGGACTGGTGGAGATAGCCAAGTTTATCTCTCAGCTCTCCCTTTTAGTCCCATAGACAGTAGTCACGCAGCTCTTAAGTATCAGTTTGCATAGTACTGTACTTATATAATCAAGTGTGAGCTCTGCAGGTTTTTTATTTACTGACTCTAACTGTAGAATGTAATATAAGGGGGAATTCACAGAGGATGGAAATGCTACAGATTTTCCATCCAGATTATGCACAGAAAATTTGCAGTGGAATACAGTAGCAGGCAAGTGAATTAGAAATAAAAAAAATTCACATCCATATGCTTCAGAAATTTTCCACTGGGAAATTGACCAGTGGTGTGGATGTTTAAATGCGCAGTATGTTAATTTCCGTTGTGGAATAAGCATCGATTTGTTGTTTCATTGACATCAGTAAGTAAATTCAAATCAGCAATCAAATGTTAGTGTAGCAGATTTGACTGCAGATTACCTGCGAGTCCACAGCAAAACCCTAAAGTGCAGATTTTTTTTTATTCTTCTTAGGAAATCCTGCAGAAAACCTGCAGCTGCAAATCCGCACCAAATTCTGTACAATTCTGTGCTTATTTTGCCACGGTTTTTCTCGCTGGTGATATGGTCCGCAGCAAATCCAACCTCCGTTGACTTACGCTAGCAGTGACATCATCACCGTAAAAAAATCTGCTAGGATGTAATAGCACAGAGTAACAGGTTGTATTAAGGTACAAGAATCAATGTGTAGCCATAATTCTTAAATTCCGCTCCATCAATTACTTATTGTTTTTTTTTTTTTCAAGGTAGAAAGAGAGAATCCCACTGAACGTTTTAATGTGAATATAGGATCAATATTAACTAGAGTAGTAGAAAAACACAGATACTGAGATATGTGTCTCACTGTTCTCCAATTAGACATTCCCTTTCTGTGTTTTCCCTACTACTATTGTCTCCTAACATGACTTCAATATTTTTTAAGCACCATGATTAATATTGCCAACAGCATGCATTTTAATTGATAGTACTTCTTAAAGCAATGCTGGTTCTGACAATATAGCTTAACAGACTCATCAATCAGAATTCTTTCCATTGTGCTTTGAGTTATTCTCTGTAGAGTTAATATGCTGGTGTGATCTGCTGTTGAATTTTATAGATTCCACAATGGAAAATCATTTTAACCCAAGAGACATATTTCTGGGAACTGAATAATTCACTGTATTTCTTTTTAGAACAATGTAAAAAGAATATTATGCATTGTTAATAAACTGAGTTTACATCTGCACAATCTTTTAGACTTGTTCCTGCATAGATTTTTTTCTGGCATTAATTCCCCTGTACAAATGTTACATATATATTTGTATTTGAATATGAGTAGAAGTTATAAAAGTAATTCTTGAAGTGTTTAGGTAAAATAACAGTTAAAAAGGTGTCTGGTTTATACAACTTCTTGTTCAATGCCCTATTACAATATTTTGAGTTGATAAACAAGTTTCCCTTGGCCATGGACAAGCTCTTTTGGCACCCAAGGCAAATATGCCAAAATAACATTGACACTTACAGTGTCTATGTAACAGTTAAAGGCACAGTGAGTTCCAGCCACAATGAATTTCTTAGTGACTTCCATTAGGTCCCCATGTGTACCTGCTACAAAGTTCCAAATGAATGCCAGTCGTAAAGCTCCCAACTCATACCAACCATTAGAAATGTAACTTGAAACTCCTGTGCCCCAATGCAAAATCTGAAATCAAGCTCCCCCACCTACTATGTGCCATTTATAATACTGGTCTTGTCTTATGTGGCAAAGAGGCCTTTAGGCTAACTCAGGTGCCATGGTTCTTATCTATAGATACACCGCTGGCAGCCACAATGTTCCTAATGAATAACAGACATCTGTACTATATTGCCATGCCCCAATCAGTACCAACACCAGTGTACCCATTAGTTACAGATAGAATTCTCCCAGCAGTACTAACTCACCCTAGGCACCTGCCCCTACTGTCTAGCCTTTGTCCAACCGAGACCTCAAGCATGGCTTTTTAACCAGAAAGATTGTAATCTTCCATTGAAATAAAGATGTAAAAAAATGGAGATGTATAGATTTTAATGGACACTGTGTAATGCAATATGAACACTTAAACACTGGTTCCCCTGATGATAGAAGATGATTTTTTTAATAAATAGATCCAATTCTCATGCTTCCCTTAGTAATACAGTTAAATGACAACTGCACACAACTGGCAACTACTAGGTTATACGTTATTTGCTTTTGAAGATGGATTTATACTTGTGCATATAAACCCTTTACTAAGCTCCATTTGGTAGTGGATGCAGGCAGCGCAAATTTAAAAATTTAAAGGGTTTTTATCGAAAATATAACTGATGACTTATCCTTACCTATTAATGTGTGAAGAGTAGGAATCAACCCTTGGGACCCCCGTGCCCCCACAACCAGTTGCAAGAAGTAAGAAAAATTGTTCTCTGTACTTTCCTGCCATGTGCACGGTGACTGTACAGCAGTGCACAAATGCTGTATAGCTCCTTAGTAGGGAGCCGTACAGTCACACAAGCTCTGTCTGACTGTGAGTGTATAAAGATATTCTCCTCTAGAAACGTTGAAGTCCAGTGAAGCATGCCACAAGTTTTTTTTCTGTCGAATAGATACATAAAGAATCCGACAGCAAATATCTGTATCCCTCCATATGAAATCAGAGGCATAGACAGGTATAGTAGAGGACTCATGGACCTCTATGGCAGTCCTATTAAGGCTCTGTGCAAAACTGAGAAATAATACGGCCATGTGAATAACCCCTCAAAGTTTCATGTTGTTTTTGGCACACCTAGTACCACCTTCTTAGCTAACAAAATGACAAACACAGGTTTTTTGAATAGGAACTAGCACATCTAAAAAAAAAAAACATGATGTAATCAATGAGAAAAATATGAAAACATACAGTACTGTTCAAAATTTTTAGGAAGTTGTGAAAAAATGCTGCAAAGTAAGAATGCTTTAAAAAAATCGAAGTGTTAATAGTTTTTTTATTATCAATTAACAAAATACAAAGTGAATGAACACAAGAGAAATCTAAATCAAATCCATACTAAGTGTGACCGCTCTTCGCCTTCAAAACAGCATTAATTCTTCTACATAGGTACACTTGCACAAAGTCACGGCTTTTGTAGGATTATAGTCAGGTTTATGATTAACCAATTATACCAAATAGGTGATAATGATCACCATTTTTATATGTAGGTTGAAACAGTCATTAAATGTAACAGAAACAGCTGTGTAGGAGGCTTACAACTGGGTGAGGAACAGCCAAACTCTGCTACAAAGGTGAGGTTGTGGAAGACAGTTTCATGTCACAGGTCTACCATGGCAAGACTGAGCATAGCAACAAGACACAAGGTAATTATACTGAATCATCAAGGTCTCTCCCAGGAAAAGTTTTTAAAGCAGACTGGGGTTTAAAGATGTGCTGTTCAAGCTCTTTGGAAGAAGCACAAATAAACGGGCAACATTGGGGAACAAAGATGCAGTGGTCGGCCAAGGAAACTTAGTGCAGCAGATCTAAGACACTTTATGTTTACTTCCCTTTGAAATCGAAAGATGTGCAGCAGTGCCATTAACTCAGAACTGGCAGAAACCAGTGGGACCCAGGTACACCAATCTACTGTTCGGAAACTTCTGGCCAGAAGTGGTCTTCATGGAAGAATTGCGACCAAAATGCCACACGTTTGACGTGGAAACCAAAACCAAGCGACTCAACTATGCATGAAAACATAGCAACTGGGTGCAGAAAAATTTCAGCAGGTGCTCTGGACAGATGAGTCAAAATGTGAAATATTTGGCTGTAATAGAAGGAAGGTTGTTCGCCGAAGGGCTGCAGAGCGGTACATTAATAAATGTCTGCAGGCAACAGCGAAGCATGGTGGAGGTTCCTTACAAGTTTGGGGCTGCATTACAGTAGATGGAGTTGGAGATTTGGTAAGAATTAATGGTGTCCTCAATGCTGAGAAATACAGGCAGATACTTATCCATCATGCAATACCAGTATGTACACGCTGCAGTATTTTTCCGGTCAGAAATTGACCTGCGGTGCATATTTTAAAATCTGCAGCATGTTTTCGCTTGCGAATTGTAACTGCCTAATGCTGTGGAAAATCGTACCAAAATCTGCAGCATTTTTACCTGTGAATTTCCTGCGTATTGCTGCAGTTTTGGTGTGGATTTTCCACAGCAAAATACGCAACGTGTGCATGTAGCTTTAAGGCACCACATATATTCTTTCCACTGCATAGGGGGAAAAATGAATTAAAAAAACAACAAAAACGTTGTCTCTACTAAATGTGAGATTTCTATTCATGTCATTCAGATACATGAATACATCTGGATGCTACATTTTTTCTGCTAAAGTACAGCAACAATAAGCAAGCAGCAAAATATAAAGTCTGAAAATTGCCTAAGCCCTCTTGCACATAAGTGTGTTATGGCTTTGTACTACAACCAAGTTCTTCAAAGCCATTATATGGCACCCTTAGACTTCTATGGGGACCTACTGTTCCTCTGTATGTCTTCAATTTGAAATCATGGTATGCTCTATTAGATGCCATATTAAGGAGGCATTCTCCTCTAGAAGCAATGCTAGAATATCTCCATATACAGAGCAGCGTACAGAGGCGCTTGGCCTTGTGCATTAAACCTAATACTTCACATTTTGTACCTTTTTGCAGTGCTTTTAATATATTTTTTAAATAAATACTCAACTTAATCAGAATTTTTTAAAGGTTTTTAATTACTTTTCCTCTTTTTTTTTTTTTTTTTACAATATTCCTTTGTCAAGTTATTTCTATGAGCACCTGAAAAGTATACATGGAAATAGCTGTTGATTTATTTCTTTGCCTTTCCTATATTCATCTACTGAAATTTCTACCACTAGTGGTCACCAATGCACTGTCTGAGTAAATCAGCAACTTGAAAAAGAAAATGAAATAGCAGGCTGTTTCCAGTTCTCTCAAGCTCTGCTTGGAACATTCATTTAGCTCTTCAGTTGTTCCAACGGTGGTGGGGGGGGGGAGACAGAGGTTGGACCCACAGCCAGTGGCGTAACTACCGCCGTAGCAGCAGTAGCGGCTGCTACGGGGCCCGCGGCATGAGGGGGCCCGTGTCGCCCGCCAGCACGGGCCCCCACCATGGCCGGAGGCTCCGCTAGCAGCCGCTATGGCTGCTACAGCGGGACGCCACTGATCACTACGGCAGAGCGGGGAGGTATCTCCCCGCTCTGCCACTAACTAGTTCCCAACCGCTGGCTGTATTTTTACGGCCAGCGGTCAGGGACGGGTCCTTAAAACCCGAGCCATAGACTTTCTACGGCTCGGGTTTTAACTTGCTGCCCGCGCGATCGGGCAGCTGAATGTCGGGTCTCCGGCTGTCAGTGACTGCCGGGGACCCTGAGGAGAGGATAGAAGCAGCTTTCGCTGCTTCTGTCTTCTCTGATGACTTGTACACAGCGCTGAATGCGCGCTGTGTACAGGAATAGAGACAGCAGCAGCGGCGCTGTCTCTATTCCTCCCGGTGATCATGTGACTGGTCACATGATCACCGGGTACCGTTAGTGGCAGACTGCTGCTGGGTCTTACTAGACCCAGCACAGCCCTATTAGTGACAATCGTCACTATGAGAGGGCTGATTTCACCTGTAACTGGGGCTGCTGTGCAGCTCCAGTTACAGGGGAAAAGCCTGGTGTAAAAGAAAGAAAAAAAAATATATAAAGTTCCCCAAAGGTCTTTTTTGACCTTTGAGGAACAGACCATAGTAATAAAAAAATAATAAAGTGCAAAAAAAATGTAAATAATAAATACACATAAAATACCCACCCCAAAAAAAAAACGTTCCCTCCGCCAATCATTGTTGTAACGCTAGCACTGACCCAATTACGCTAATATAGACATGTAATATATAAAAATTTACGGTAGACAATGACGATCACAAATAAAAGGTCTATTTTAGGGTAAAACTATGTTATTACCAAAAACAAATAGCTCAAACGAAAAAAGCTTATTTTTTTACTATTATTTTGAAACTTTATGAATAAAAATTCTAAAATAGCAAAAAAGGTGTGTATAAAAACGATAAAAAAAGAAACCTGCATTGTCTACGGAAAAAACGTCGCAAAAATCATGTCGTTAGCCCAACAAATAAAAACGTTATAGCCATTTAACTAACGTGCTAAAAATGGCTAAACGGTGTCTGGTCCTGAAGGCGCAAAATAGAGCAAAAGACATGTATCCCCCCCCCTCTCCACAGGACATGTATCCCCTCTCCACAGGACACGTATCCCCCCCCTCTCCACAGGACATGTATCCCCCCCCCCCTCTCCACAGGACATGTATCCCCTCTCCACAGGACACGTATCCCCCCCCTCTCCACAGGACATGTATCCCCCCCCCCTCTCCACAGGACATGTATCCCCTCTCCACAGGACACGTATCCCCCCCCTCTCCACAGGACATGTATCCCCCCCCCCTCTCCACAGGACATGTATCCCCTCTCCACAGGACACGTATCCCCCCCCTCTCCACAGGACATGTATCCCCCCCCCCTCTCCACAGGACATGTATCCCCTCTCCACAGGATCTCCACAGGACATGTATCCCCTCTCCACAGGACATGTATCCCCTCTCCACAGGATCTCCACAGGACATGTATCCCCTCTCCACAGGACATCCACAGGACAGGGGATACATGCGTGATCGTTGGAAGCGATAGGGAGAACGGGGGACTGAAAGTCCCCTGAAGTTCTCCATCACAAACCTCGGACTTCCGGGGTCTGTGTCGGCTTCTCCGTAGAAATGAATGGAGCGCCGGTCGTGCTTGTGCGCATGCGTGACCAGCGCTCCTTTCATTTTTATTGAGCTGCGCAGACGCCGGAAGTCAGAGGTTAGTCATGGAGAAGTTCAGGGGACTTTCAGTCCCCCGTTCTCCCTATCGCTGACAGCGATCACTCATGTATCCCCTGTCCTGTGGAGATCCTGTGGAGAGGGGATACATGTATTTTGTAGGACACACTGTAGGTCACATTTTTGTTGGGAGGGGGGACGCTGTATGGCGTTCCCTACGGGGGGGGGGGGGTGGCTGTATGGCGTTCCCTACAGGGGGGGTGGCTGTATGGCGTTCCCTACAGGGGGGTGGCTGTATGGCGTTCCCTACAGGGGGGGTGGCTGTATGGCGTTCCCTACAGGGGGGGGGGTGGCTGTATGGCGTTCCCTGCAGGGGGGGCTGTATGGTGTTCCCTACAGGGGGGCTGTATGGCGTCATCTACAGCGGGGGCTGTAAAAATGGCACTATCTACAAGGGGGGGGGGTTGTGTGACACCCAGGGGAGGGGGGGCCCCAGTCAAAAGTTTGCTATGGGGCCCAGTCTTTCCTAGTTACGCCCCTGCCCACAGCTAACATATTTTTATGACCTGTCTGACTAAAATTAAAAGGGGTTTGTTCTGGGACAACTCCTTTAATATGTGCTATATATGTTTCCCTCTTTTTAAGTTATTTTAGTTTTTTGGGGTTCTTATAACATTTTATTCAGCATGTATGCTTACGATGGCTTATGATAAGATTGTTCATACTTTTTCTGGATGTATTACTTATCATAATGGAAAGTATTAGATCCTAATGAAAGGCAGTGCATTTCTATTGACAGGATCCATTGCTGCATTGGCTTCAATAGTAAAAATAACAAACCATCCGGTTTAGTCCATTTTGTTTACCTGGTAGGATAGTGTGGCACAGGGGTCCTCAACTAGAAGACCACAGTCCAAACCCAGACCACAGACGTCAGTTGTCCAGACCAGTGGCGTCGCCGGGTGGATCTCCGTCGACTGTCACATTCAATTGTATATGGGTCCTCAGGATTATCTACAAGGGGGGCTGTGTGGCACTATCTGCCAGAGGGACTGTGTGGCACTATCTACAATGGAGGCTGTGTGGCACTTTCTGCCAGGGGGGCTGTGTGGCTACAGGGGGCACCGTGTGGCACTATATATAGAGGGCACTGTGTGGCACTATCTACAGGGGAAGGTGTGGCACTATTTACAGGGGCTGGGTGTGGCACATTCTACAGGGAGAGCATGGCCATATCTACAGGGGGTGTGCGCGGGGTGTGCGCAGCACTATCTACAGGGGTGTGTGTTGCACTATCTACAGGGAAGGGTGCGGCAACATCTACAGGGGAATCTGAAGGGCACTACAGGGGGCACTGTGTGGCACTATCTACAGGTGGTTTTGTGGCACGATTTACAGGGGGTGTGGCACTATCTACAGGGAATGGTACGGAACTAGCTACAGGGGTTGTGGCACTTTCTACAAGGGGGTGTGGCCCTATCTACAGGGAAGGTTGTGGCAACATCTACAGGGGAATCTGTGGGGCACGATCTTAAAGGAGCATTATGTGGCAATGTCTACAGGAGGCACTGTGTGGCAACTATCTACAAAGGGCACTATGTGTGGCACTATCTAAATTGGGAACTGTGTGGCACTTTCTATAAGGGGCATTGTAGCAGAAAAGCCTTGGATTTCTGGCGCAGATCTACAGGTCGGAATGGCCCATGTCAAATTTGACCCATATGAATATAGCCTTACTGTTGGTGTTCAGCTTGAATCATGGCTGCCAGTATGGCAATTCTGGCAAATGCCAGATGGGCTGGTGTCTGCAGTGAGCCGCTCTCCTCTTTATCTCCAACGGGCTTCTGTAGCTTCTCCCCCTCCACTCTGACCTGTTTCTGCATGCTAGAGTGTCAGTCACTCAGCCAATGCAGTCTCCCATTCATCTGACCTCTCTCTCTGCATCAGCGGCAGACATACTGTCAATGCAGCCTATGCAGGTGCAGAGGGGCCCCAAGGGGTTGGTGGTGCCACTCTACCACAGTTAGATTAAGGTACAGAAGCCAAGTTGGCAAGGGACTAAAGTCTTGAATTTTTAGAAATGTGCATGTCCGGGGGGACGTGGCTTAATCGTAAAGTGGACAGGGCTAACCCAACTGGAGGACAAGGTTTTGTTGCAGCTTGTAGGTAATCTACCAGGGTTTACCAATTGGAAAAAAGAGACCTGGTAAGTTTGATTGATGAGTAATGCAAGTGGTCAGTTTGTGGTATGTGTCCGGTGTGTGTATGGTGTGTGCATGGCGTTTATGCATCATGTGTACTGTCTGAGTGGTGTGCATGCTGCATGTGTCCTATATGTGTGTAGCATGTGTCTGGAATGTGAGTGATGTGTAAATGACACTTGTGCATTCTATGTGTGAGTGATGCATGTGCGTTCTGTGTCCTATTTTGGAGGGGTGCATGTGCGTCAATTGTCCTATATGTAAGTGGTGCATATGCGGCATGTGTCCTGGTTATGGGTGCACATGTACAGTATGGGTTGATGGTGTGGGTGGAGTGTGTTCAGCATGTGGGTGGCGCATGTGTAGCATGTATACAGTGTAGTGGCACATGTACATTTGTTAATTATATATATATATATATATATATATATATATATATATATATATATATATATATATAAAAATGTCTTATTGTGGTTTTGTTAGCTTTGAAAGGGGGGGGGGTAAACTTCTTGCACAGGGCAGTTCTGTCCATGTTTGCTCCTGCTCTGCATCCTGCATCGTCAGCACAAGGGAGGAGTGTTCTGTGCCTGCAGCGACAAGAGATACCCATATGCAGCAGCCTGTGATTTTTTAAGTAAATATATGTCCCTTTTTCTGCGGTTTGTAATTTGTTTGAGTGTAGGGAGTCGCAAGACGATGAGGACCATTGACGCGGGTTGCGAGCTTGCATATTTTGGCCAAAATACCAACTAACATGTTTATCATGGATATCTATAGTTTATCATGAATATTTTTTCAGGATGCAGCCAGGCTTTTAATGCTGGGGGATAGTGGGGTGTCAGTACTTAGTGTAGTGCACCTAGATAGTGCTGGGCAGCCCGCCTAATACAATAGTATGGACGTGATTAATAGGCTACAAGTTGTCATGGTGCACTACACGTAACTGTGTGACTGACACCTTTGTATAAGCTTTATCTGTGTGCAATGATAATACTAAGCACTCACCCCCTCAAAAGTAGTTGTGAGAGTGATTGTTCATCAGTATTTTGCACCTGTGCAACCTTCTTCCATGTAGCATTGTGCTTGTCTGCATCCTGCTGGGAGCTGGTGATTGAGCTTGCCCTTGTATCAGTAAGTATGGCCTTTTTTTGTGTGATTTTTTTAACGTAGACGTTTTCTGTGGTTTGATATATGCAGAAGCCTGAAATCTATACCATATTCGGAAAAGTTTACCTTCCTGCGCAGCCTGCCCGTATGACCATACATCAGCCCTAGGATAGGCGAGCCCTGCTGTTCTGCTCCACTGTGTATTTATTAGTTGGTTATGCTGAAACTTGTAGTTCCTCATTGCGCCACTGTATATTTATTTATTTATTACTAGGTTATTCTGTGAATTATAGTGCTTCAGTTCTCTACTGCGTATTTATTCATTACTAGATTATGCTGGAACTTATAGTACCTCAGTATTCCCATATGTAATTATTCATAATTACTCTTTCCGGAACTCCAATTCACTTCTATGGAAGTTACAGAAACAGCATAGCTCAGCGAGTTTGGCTTTTCCCAGAAATACTATCCATCTCTTCACTAATTCCCTGCCAGGATGCAGCAGTCAGCAAGCTCCTCACCAGACGGGACAGGGTCGGGGGACGCCCATTCAGGAGATAGGTGTGTGTCCCAGAGGCGTTACCTTCATCTATCAGACATTTATGGCCTATCCTGTCAATAGGCCATCAATGTCAAAGATGGGAATAGTCCTTTGAAGAGAGGAAGCCAGGGCTGAATATAGCCATTTATCCCTGACATTATATGTACAGCAACTGAGGGGACGCTCGTCTTGATAACAATGATATACCAGGTATGAGTGGCAAATCATACTCTGTGTGAAGCCACGTCCCCTAAATCACACCTCTTTTTCAACCAGTGAATATTTCTGAGTGAACCATGTGGCACGTGGACCTGTGTGCTTTCAAATACCAGGGCTGAATTTCAGTCCCAGTCCAGCCCTGGCTTGGACATTCACCTGACGGCAGACCCAGGTAAATAGACCTTAACTAAAAATAGTTCAGTACCCCTGGTGTAGCAGATTATGCTATTCTGTCTTCCAAACAAAAACAGGAACCTGATAGATTGAAGGCTGTTGGATGGCATTTACCATAAGAAAAATTTCACTGGAATTAATGTGGTCATTAAGACGTCATGCACACGACCGTAGTTTTGCGGCCATATACAATCTGCAATTGCGGAGCCGCAATTGCGGATAGTATAGAACACATGCTATCATATGGACCAATGCACACAACCGGTTTTTCCATGGTCCGTGCATTGCCCGGAGCAAGGACCGAAAAAAAATAGGACATGTCATTATATGGTCTGCAAATTGCGGTCTGAGCTCATTGAAATGAATGCACATCTTGTGTGTGCACAGTCCAAGGTTGTGGACGGCCCGCGGATGACACTCTGCTGCCAGTCTGTGCCGTAATCACAGACAGTGCACACAGCTACGGTCGTGTGTAGCATGCCTAACTGTAATAAAAACAGAACACACTAACATAGAGTGAAAGATACTAGTGTGAGCCTTAGATTATAGTTGGTCACAGAAATTATAACAATCTGTAGATAATGCCACAGAATATGCTGCTGGTGCTATATAAAGAAAGGGGAGTTAAATAATAGACTCCCTTTGATTTACCATACTATTCTGTCAATTGACCCTAAAGGTGGCCATACACTAGAGATTTTGGATGGCTGAAAAGGCTGATTTAAAACATTTTCTGCTCACTGTGGGTACTAATTTGTGACACTGACGAGCATCACAGACACCGACCGAAGACAGATATCTGTGGAAAAGTATATCTGCCAGGTTAGGTTTTATTGGTCATTGTTGGGTGCAGTCTTGTAAACTCGTTAATGCCAAAAACGACAGATCTGTCACATCAAGGCTAGGCCGAGGCAGAGATTTGTTGTTTTAACTTATGGCATTGTCGTCCAGAACCACAACTTTCACAGACCAACTGTGTACGACAAGTCTCTCAGAAAATGGTTGTCTGAAATCCTTACTGGGTGGTTAGCTTTAGGGTGTCCAAAATTACAGAGTTTGGTGTTACATTTCATTACAGCTCTCCTCATTTCTTTATGAAGCGAAAACCATACAAAAATATTACTTGGCCTATGGATAAAATCTATAGTCTCTAGATTATATAATATGCTTTTCATTCATTTTTCCCAAGTTCTGAATCTTCCTGTGCACTTATGTTGGCCATGAAACATTGAGTTTCAAAAGAATATAAACTTTGGCAGGCTCTTTCATTTTTTCCTTGTATGTGGAATATGTTTTACAGACACACACCAACCACCCATGGAGATTTATGTGCTACATTGTCTATAAAACCATAATGCAGAACAGAATTCCAATATTTTTCTACTTAGAAGCATATGCATTATATACAAACCTGTGATAAACATGCCGTCTATATGCACATTGTACAAATGGATGACGAGAGGCTAACCTATAGTTATTGCTAAGATGAAACGTGGTGTTGTAAAAAGGCTATTTACAAACCCAGAGCACATGAGGTTGAGTAATGATAAATGTCAGAACATTTTTAGAGCTGATTTTATTTATAATTTCAAACCATTTATAAATATATACAGAGTAGGCTTGTGGTCATACTGACTCAGTCCTACTTTTAGCATCATATATATATACTCTCAACAATGTTAGGCTCTATTCACACCACAGTCAGAGGCTCCATCACATTTGACAGGAAGAATAGAGCAGCATGTAGTACTTTTCATGCATTCAAAATGACGAACACCACAACTGAATTCTGACAGAAACCATTATATGACAATGGGGTTTGTTGGAGCGCCATTGGAATGCGTCAGATAATGGATCCGACATATGGTTGTGGCTTCAGTTATGAACGGACGCCACGATGCAGATCTGAACACAGCATTATTTTATTATATAATCTCTTGAAAGTAATCAAATAAATGATGTATCTTACTTTTTTGATGTCCTGTAGACCAGTTTTTCAGGAAATTTTAATCAGGATACTTTCTACAAATCAGTATGAGATTGGCTGTAGAAAATGTAATTAATCTCCGATTCACTCTCTGGCAAACACAACATCTTTTTATTTTGAGATATTATATAGTGACCACTTTGTAACCATTTATTTATTATCTCTCTAATGCATCTTAAGTAAAAAATAAAGTGACACCCACTGATCTTCAGATTTAAGGGGCCACATCGTTAGTTAATGTTTTTACCAGCACAGTGGCACTCCTCTTGTTTGGATTACCCGCAGTACAGGGAACTGCAGAATGGTCTCATTCACTAGAATGGAGCTGTTCTGCAGTTCCCTGCAGAGCGGGTGGCCAAGAGCATCAATGTGCCTGCCCAAAAAAAAAAGAAGAGGTTTCTGCCCCTTTGTAATGCAGGTTGACAGGGGTCCGAAAAGGTTTAACCCCTACTATTCTTAATGTTATGGTATAACCTAGTGATATCACATAGCAATAACCATGCCAATACCCATTTGACTTCAGAGGGCCATTTCATAGCAGCATATAGGTATGTGTGCCATTCCAGAATCAAGTGAGCCTTGGACATGCCAAACACAAATAGGCATTATGCCACCAAGATAGTTGGAAAAAAGAAGAATGGTTACAGTATATGGTAATCTTAATTGTCACAGCAATAAGAACACATCATTCCTAATGAAAACCCTACATCTGCCCATTATTTTGGCATAGTATATTTCAAACTGATGTCTTTGCTAGAGAACATCTTTCTTCAAAATTATAGCTATAAATAAGAAATGCCAAGCTCAATATTGTTGCCTGTTTTTCCTTAGCCTGTATGTGTTTGGCACATGATGGTTGAATAGTGTGTGGATAATTATCTATTTGTTGTTACAGACATACAGTAATGCCAATTGTCACAGCAAAACAATTCTCCCATCACCATTCTATTAGAAATTCTAAAAATATGTCTTGGAAACAATTCATGTCTCCTGGAAAAATATATTTAATAGATTTTCCAAATGGAATCCAAATAATTGCATTGTGTTAAATAGAGCGTAGACTTTCACTCAATTGTCGCTTGACGTGTGTAGGCTGTTGTGATCTGACACACTAGCACTGTTCATTACGTAGGAGGAAATGTATTGTTGAGCTGACATTTGTCATCAGATTCTTCTTGTTACCAGACATCAAAAATGTAGAATTCTGTTCCGTGAAAAGTACAGTACAGTAGGGTTCATTAGTATAGGGGAAAAGTTGCATAAGACATAGTGCCATTACACAATAATTTAGGTACTGGCATTTGCTATGAGAGCAAATAGATTTGCAATGCAAGATGGTGTTTGTGGAGAAGAACGTAACTTTCTATGAATGACAGGTAGCGCTGAGTCTTTCCAGTTATCCATCCTGAGGTCCGATCAGCCTTGAAAGGCTTCCAGTGCGGGCAATGGTTCTGTAGGATAAAATAAATTCTTGAGAAGAAGTTAAATTGATTCTTTGAGAAGGTGATGCCTACTGCTATGAAAGGGCAATATATGAGCCTCTGTAGGTGGCCTGTTCATGGCTCTGAAGAATAAAGGAGCCTTTTTGTTTCCTGTAGATGAAAAATCATTGAGGCCATAAACACAGGATCATTGCACAAATTATCTCATGGGTGACAAAATCTTGAAATTCTAAAATCCATTAACCTGTGTGTGATTTTCGGAGAAATACTGAACGATATGATCTTGATGTTGCTGCGTGTTAAAGAAGTTTCCTGTTTTGTTTTTTTTACAATGTACCATCCAAATGGAAGTGAAAACTGAATAATAAATCAGTGGGGCAGATTTCTCAATATTGTCTTAAATTTAGACAGCTTAAAACTAGAACAAGCAGAAAATCCACAAAGTTTGTCACAGTAGCTCACACTGTATGATAAATCTTGAGCAAATTGCTAGACATTTTAGACACTTTTGTCTAACTTCACACTACAAACTTTTTAGCCGCGACGTCACATTGTCACATTTTATACAATGATGACTTTTTGTTACGTCACGCTCCCTTTTCTAGGCCCTTTTAAAGTCTGTAATACTGGGCAAAAGGTCTCTAAAACACATTATAAATGCCGCGCACGACATGTACGCCAGTTTTTTTGGTGCATATTGAGCATATTGAGCTTAGTATATGTTTCCCTTTATTTACATAATAATAACATATTATTCTGTGAAGTACAGAGAATGTTGTTTTTCTCTCCCACTACAACTTACAATATAATAAGTGATAGATTATCAGATATTTAGAATGATCAGACAATCATAGAAAGCATATAGAAATACTTTTGTATGAGTTGGAAGACAGCCCGAATTAAGAGAGGTTTTCCAGGGATAAAAAAAAACAAAAAAAAACATTATTCTTTGTAAGAATTTCCTAATTTTCTCTGCTTAGTCTTCTGCTTCTATTCTTGTGAAATTCTCTTGTATACCTCTGTTCTGTGCTTGAAACTAATACTGAATTAAAGCAATTTCACTATATAATTCTATCTATCTATCTATCTATCTATCTATCTATCTATCTATCTATCTATCTATCTATGTATCTATCTATCTATCTATCTATCTATCTATCTATCTCTTTACACATGTTTGTTTAATTTTTCCAAAATTTTCATAGTTAGGAGAACTGAATACAATACAACATCCATTGTACCTCAGTTTGTTTGGTACCACCTATTTAGCAAAAACAATAAAAATGTAAGCAAGCATCATGGATATCATCCGGAAAAAAAATTACAGGGCTATAATGTTTGAAGATGTAGTAAGTAGCAGAGCTGTTCGATTTGGACACTATTTGAAGGTATGGTATGAATCAAAGAGCGTGGCTATGCAAATAGGGATTGTAGTAGGTTATTGTCTATCTATTCACCACAGTATCGAGTAAGTACTCTCTTCAATATGACTCATCAGTAATTGTAATCAAATACTAATTTTGTCAATCAGCCTACAGCAGATCCGGATGCCTCACAGATGTACTTCTGGCCCAGCCAGGGTCTTATTCCTAGCTTGTACAGGGAGGCTTCCCCAACCATCTTCACTCCAGTCAGCGCACCGGACCCGCTTGGTCACTTATCCCATTTGTATGGTCTCATTCAGTATTCTTTTGTCCTACCAGTATAAATTCATAGGTCAGGAGTTCTGGTCTGGTGGCTAACAGTTTTTGCCACCATAGTCATACATGAAGGCAATTTACTTACTTACAGGCGAGATATAGCAACAAGATGACTATAACAACTGGGTGGCGACATGTAGTAGTCCAGAAATCCATCCACCTATCGCACTAAACTAGTTAGCTGGGTTCATAAATGAGAAAGTGCCCCCCCCCCACCATGAATCTTCTTTTTCTTGGTGTTCTTCTAGCCACTTTTTCCTCATTTCATCTACTATTTGGATCTCTGCTTTTATTTGCATGTTGCCTTTCAGCTCTATATAATGACAACATGTGGGATTTATTACCTGGCACAGTCCACCTTGTTCAGCAGTGAGATAGTCTAGGACTATTATATGCTGGCTGGTTACTATGATCAACTGTACAATATATATATTCAAAACATCAAACATACATTCAGTTATATTACCAAACAAGTCTGCAAGCTTTTCTATATTATGTTCATTATTAACTGCTAAACCTACAAGTGTTAAAATAAAAATCATACTTGTCCAAACAGTAGCTAATTTTCAATAAACAACTAGTAGTATCCTTTAACTAAAGTGCCATCACATTGACCCTATTACAATTTCCTGATGTCTCTTGCCTACAGTCCATCCCCCTTGGATTCTCACTTTTGGTAACATTGGCCAACCACCAATGGTCAAAAACATATGCCTCACTATTGGAAGAGAAACACTAACATTTGTCCATTTCATTTTTCAAATGTTCATTTAGGGTTGAGGCACGGGGTGTCATCAGGCAGAGGAGGACGACGGTCCAACCTCCTGCACCTGCTTGCAGTGGCTGGCGTAGACCCATGTTGGTTTTCCCTAGAGGTTTACTAAAGTGACCATAGTCAGCTGGACAAGGTAGGGCCCATCAAACCTTGGCTCAAGGCTGGGTCCTGGGTTTCGGCACCAATGAAATGCCAGAGTAACCTGGGTTTGGGAGAGTTAAAGGTGCTCTAAGAATCCTGCCTCGGAGTCCGAATCCCGATATTGATGCATCGGAGAGAATACACAGACACAGACAAGTGCTTCAGTATCGCATGTGGTATTCTCTGAAGAACCATACCCTGTTCGGTTTATTTATACAGGACAAGATGTCAAAGAGAGATAACATACAAAAGCCAATAGTAGACACACACGATTACAAGTATAGCTTACTTGCAGTGGTAGCTTAACCAATTAGATTTAAAAGATCGCTTATGGTACATACATACATGTTACACAAAGACACAGCCTGTGGAAACACCCTGAGCACCCACCTTTGGAAAAAACAAGTTTAACTGAACTTTCCTGGGGGTTCTATAGCCCACATACACATCTTATAATCATTAACTCTCTATCTCATTCTCAGCCTTATTATACAGGATAAACAACTTAACCCTTCGGTTACGTTCATAATAGTGAGAAGAAAAAATTAGAGCTTAGATAGAATAGTTTACAATAATTTGATAGAGAGATAGATAGGAGTCAGTTTCAGTGTGTTAGTTAGACTGCAAGTGAGTGCTGCTGCAGCTATACAATTCATTTCTTACATTAGTTTGTGAAGGACCAATCATCACAAAATTCAGCGCAATCAAGGCATTTTCGATTCCCAAAAAATGTATCCCAAACTAATTAAATCTGACAGCCAGAAGGAATTTCAGGAAATTCTGTAATCTCTACTGATCAGTAATAGTTATTAAACATGATTTGTGGGTTCCAGGGGAGTTGCTGTGTTCTTAAAAAAAATCAGGGGCACAGGCATATGTCCCCTTCCTACAAAAAATAAATCAAAAATACCACCATAAATGTCATAAAATACCACCATGCTATTAATGTAAAAAAAATACTATACAAAGACCAATATTACCGCCATACAGTGACTAAGTCGCAGATACCTGCCAGTCTACATAACATGTAAGTGATACAGTAAAGTTACATCCCGTGATATACAGGTAATGTCTACTGTGATGAGTCAACCAGTATTCCTTTTCCTCCCCAGCCAACCCAGAACACCATGGTGACTTCTCCTGACTGTGACTCCTCTCTGAAAATTTCACTGCCTAGACATCTTTGGTTTCTTGCTTTTCCAGCACCTTCACCACCACCACTACCACCTATTCCCTACCCCTAGATAAACTTCCCATTCTACTGCCACTTTAAAAGTATCATCCTGCTGCTTCCCCTATTACTGCGCCTGCTGCATCCCCAAGTGCCCACATTACTGTACCTGATATGTAGTAAAGTGCCCCTGAATAATATACTTTAGAAATAATGATGTAATTTTGAATGTTACCCCAAAAATAATATTGCCAAACAGATAGTGCCCCCGATGGTAATAGTACCCTGAACATTAATCTTTGTGTCCCACATAGTAATAGTGCTCCCTTTGTGGCTTTAACAAAAGTAATAGTGCCCCTCTTTGTGCCCCCAAACAGTAATAGTGCCCCAAGCACAGTAATAGTGCAACCCCACTTAGTATAAGTGCCCTCTATGTACCCTTACT
This sequence comes from Rhinoderma darwinii, assembly GCF_050947455.1. Taxonomy (NCBI): domain Eukaryota; kingdom Metazoa; phylum Chordata; class Amphibia; order Anura; family Rhinodermatidae; genus Rhinoderma; species Rhinoderma darwinii. Next base: position 93,690,169 of record NC_134694.1, read on the forward strand.
TAATAAAAGTGCCCCGACACATAGTACTACTGTAAAACATATAAATACTACTGATAAAGCACTTCATTAAATGGTATAATTACAATTGAACCCATAGTCCTGGTGCTCTAAGGACATATTTGTTTGAGCTAGGAATATTTTTGCACCTTAAAAAGATAAATGTTTTCCTAATTTAAAGGGGTTATCTACTTTGGATAATCCCTTTTTGTGTAAAGGATCCTTAGATGATACGTTCATCACAGGGTAGCCTATTGCTGGGACCCCGAGATAGCTGATGTTCAGATGTGTTTTTCCTTACCTTTCTTAATATCTTAACATATGTTGAGATGTGCGGTGCGAGATAACCAGCTTTTGAAAGAAAACATGATTTACGCGATACACTGTCACAACATTTGTATGATATGTGTCCCTTTGTGGCCACCTAGTGGTTGTGATTTGAGTTGCAACCTGTCAAGGTTTTTGGTAGCATGTCGAAATACTCTATTGAATTTGTTTAATGAGAAAGTCCTTAACCCCTTCCCGAAATCCGCCGTATATATACGGTGCACGTCGGGTGGGGAAGTATGAAGCGGGCTCACGGGCTGAGCCCGCTCCATAGAACGAGCATGTCGGCTGTTTGTTACAGCCGACACTTCAGGGTAACGAGTGCAATCCCGCTCCTTTAACCCGTTAAATGCCGTGGTCAATAGCGAATGTGAATTTAAATGACTAGAAACAGGGGGGGAGCCCACTGTAACGTTGCAATGCCCCTCCCCTTTGACATAATCGCTGGGTGCCGTTGGTTGGCACGGCAGCCTGCAGCTTGATGAAGGACCCAAGGTCTGCCATTTTTGTACTCCTATGAAGCACAGCCTCCGGCAGGGCTTTATGGGAGAGTGTTAGTATCATGATATACTGCAATACATTAGTATTGCAGTATATCATGCAAGTGCGCTGACTCAAGTGCCCTAGGGGGACAAGTAAAAAACTGTAAAATAAAGGTTTTTTAATAATAAAAAAAGAAATATTAAAATTTCAAAAAACCTCCTTTTTCCCATTTTCCCTCAAGCACAATGTAATTTTTTTTTTTTTAATTAATATATCTGGTATTAACGCATCCATTAAAGTCTGAACTATTACAATATATCATTATTTAATCCGCACAGTGAACGCTGTAAAAAAATAAAACCGCCAGAATCGCAGTTTTTTTGATCATTTCATCCCCCAGACAAAATGGAATAAAAATTGATCAAAAAGTTTAATGTACCCCAAAATAGTACTAATATAAACTACAGCTTGCCCAGCAAAAACTAAGCCCTCATATCGCTCAATCAACGAACAAATTAAAAAAGTTTGAGTTTTCAGAACAGGGTGACAAAACTCAAATAAAATTTTTAACAATCAGTTCTTTCCTTGTAAAAGTAGTAAAACATAAAAAAACTTTATAAATTTGGTATCCCCATAATCGTGTTGACCCGCAGAATAAGCTTAATATGCAACTTTTACTGCATTGTGAACACCGTAAAAACAAAAAACCCCAAAAGATTGAGGAATCGCTGTTTTTTTCCTATTCCACACCACAAATGTTTTTTCCAGTTTCTCACTACATTATATGGTACTATAAATGGTGCCGCGAACATCTACAAATTTTCCTGCAAAAAAACAAGCCCTGATACGGCAATATTGATGGAAATTTTTTTTTATGGCTTTTGGAAGGTCGGAAGGAAAAAACAAAAGTGAAAATCTGAAAAATGGCTGTGACTTGAAAGGGTTAACCATATTCAAGCAAAGGAAAGGATGGACATATCTGTAGACTATGGTGAAACCTGACAGCAAGTGCTCAATTTTCCTGCAGTGCCACCACAGGGAAAATGAAGCATTGCACAATTCCCATTGAAATCAATGAGTTATTTCAATACATGGGCATGTTCTGTCCCCGAGAGTGAGAGTCACAATTTTTAGCTGCTAACCGTTCTTATAAATAAATGAGGGTACTGAATAGAGCTGAGAATTTACAAGGAGGGTATTTTAAAATGAGTTTTCTAAAACAGACAGTCCAAGACCCATCAATATTACACCACTACTTATGTATTTTGGGGACATGTGTGAATACAAATATTCCTGTATCCCAGGAAAACCTGGCAATGTAGTTAATTATTATTTACTATTTTAATTTAAAAAAATAACTCATAAGAAGTATTAAGCGATTATGTTAAATTATAGGCATTTCACTTGTTTTTTTCATACATACTCTTTAATCTGTGACCATAAAAGGGGATTAAAAGATGATGTTAAAATAATCAAATATGTTGGCTAGGTACATGACTTCTCAGCAGAGGTAATTAGGGTAGTTAGGCAAAATATCTCTGAGGAAAGGTCAAAGGACTGCGTGATATAGGAAAGTAAAGCTTGTAAATTAGCCTTGCCTATATAATTCAAAGGTTCATTAAATTCTTTTAAATCAGAGTTTTCCCTGCAATTTAAGCTAAGTGAAATGAACTATGTATGGCTCCAATAATGATGCCCATCAATATAATCCTCATGTACCAGTCGCCTGACACATGAATCTGACCTCTCAGAAATAATGAATGTTTTCTAGTGTAAAGCCTTAAAAGAGACATGAAAGATCTTCCATATATCCCAATTACATTAATGTCTCTCTTTCATTCAAGTTCATTTGTTTATTTCTGATACCACATTTTGCTTTTCAACAGCTCTAATTAAGTGGGTTTTTAGATTTAGAATTTTGAAATAAAATGTTTGCAACTTGGTTTGTGAATTGATTGATGATTGTTCTTAAGATGAGTATGATGTGATGGATCTTTTGACGGTTGATGTAGAAGATAAAACATTGCATGTACACAATCTTTACTCTGTTTGTATATGGTGATGATATGAAGGCCAGTTTAAAAACTACAATAGAAAGTAAAACAAATTGGTGAAAATTCATTTGAATAAGGCTAAGCTGCAATGTCAATAGCAATCTGTTGACTTGCGCTACTTATTGAAAGAAAACAAACCACTTTCTGCAATCTCAGAAACCCCACTAAATGGTCACTAACTTCTCAACAAATTTTGCTTGAATCAATAGTAAAAGCGAATTACTCCCTCTGAATTTGCTGCTAAATCTGTCTCCTCAAAACAAGATGGACTATTAGCTCACTTAGAGATCAAATTAAAGCCACCCATGGAAGTCTATGGGGAGGGGAAGGGGAGGAGCATGCAGGAGTTAAGTGAGAGTGAAGAAGTGAGACACACAGACACTGTTGCAGATTTTCGTAAGTGTTATATCTCACCCCAGTGCTAGATTCACAGCTACACTGCTCATTACTGCTGTATGATGTCTTCCATGTTGCTTCTGTTACTGAGGGTGTGGTGCAAACAGATATGAGAGCAGGATGTTCTCTTCTTTATGTGTGCTGTGTATGGGAAACATGATAGCAGTTAGGCTCCACCCACTAGCTCGGAAAGAACTAGGCATTAGAGATAGATCCTTTCTCTCAAGGACCAGGCACATCAATGTATTACACAAACATCCCAGCAGGATATTGTCGTGTATTAAAAGAGGCATGGACTCGCGGGACAGGGATGTAATAATGCCACTTTACAAAGCATTAGTGAGGCCTCATCTAGAATATGCAGTTCAGTTCTGGGCTCCAGTTCATAGAAAGGATGCCCTGGAGTTGGAAAAAATACAAAGAAGAGCAACGAAGCTAATAAGGGGCATGGAGAATTTAAGTTATGAGGAAAGATTGAAAGAATTAAACCTATTTAGCCTTGAAAAAAGACGACTAAGGGGGGACATGATTAACTTATATAAATATATTAATGGCACATACAAAAAATATGGTGAAATCCTGTTCCTTGTAAAACCCCCTCAAAAAACAAGGGGGCACTCCCTCCGTCTGGAGAAAAAAAGGTTCAAGCTGCAGAGGCGACAAGGCTTCTTTACAGTGAGAACTGTGAATTTATGGAATAGCCTACCGCAGGAGCTGGTCACAGCAGGGACAGTAGATGGCTTTAAAAAAGGGTTAGATAATTTCCTAGAACAAAAAAATATTAGCTCCTATGTGTAGAAATTTTTCCTTCCCTTTTCCCTTCCCTTGGTTGAACTTGATGGACATGTGTCTTTTTTCAGCCGTACTAACTATGTAACTATGTAACATTTTTATTCCTCACTGTGTAATACTTTATTTTCATTGTGGTGGTGCTGTAGCGGAATGCAACACTTGCTGCTGGGTTTCCTATTTGATTGATCAAAGGGTTCCCAGCAGTGAGACACCCTATTATCAGCTTATTTTGGGGGGGGGGGGGACTCGTCTCAAAAAGAGATTTTCCAAAGGGGGCAAACCCTTTAAAGAGTAACTACACTTTCATCAAACTTTTGATATGTCATAGAGACACATCAAAGGCTTGGATCAAGCTGAAGACGGCTGATATAGACATTCTATGTGAGCCCTCTTCAGCCTGACAATGGGCACTGATCAGAGCCGAAGGAGCAAAGCACCCTGCTGAGCACTTCTGCACCTTCATTTCAGCAATGGTGGGGTCTCAGCACTTGGACCCCCACCAATACAAACTTTTTATATGTCTCTATGACATATTAAAAGTTTGATAAATGTGCAGTTTCTATTTAAAGTGGTTATGTGGGGACCAAAAGTATTAGCAGTTTACTCGCTGCAGTATGTGAGTACACTCGCTAATATACATTCTAGTCCCGCGTCGTGGTGATTATGAGATTTGAATAGATTTTTATAGCGCTGGCAGGGGACTGGAAGTCTAGTAGCACAGTCTTCCTTCATGTCGACATGACTCTTCATCATTTGACCACTGTGCTCTATGTATAAGCAGGAGTAGTAGTACCTGCGATTAGTCCCAGTGAGTCCTAGCCATGACTAAGAGCACTTGACGTGCTTGAAACACGTGGGCTCACTACACCTACCGATTGCTGCTTGATACCAAGTCTGCCTGTTACCGAATTTTTATATGTTTTGATACGAATAAAATTGGGAATACGTTCCTTTTTAAAACACTCCTCCAGCGCTGGATCAACTTTTTCTACTCTACCTGCGATTACATAGAGTACAGCGGGGCCAGTCACATGATGAATAGTCGCGTCGTCATGAAGGAAGACTGTGCAACTAGACTTCCGGTTCCCCGCCAGCGCTATAAAAATCTATTAAAATCTCATAATCCCCGCCCGGGGGACTGGTATATATATTAGCGAGTGTACTCACATACTGCATTGACTACATTGCTAATACTTTTTGATCCCACATAACCACCTTTACCTTTTTTTTAAATAGCCAGAGTTAAACTTTACAGTAGAATTCTATAGATTTATGCAACTTTTGTACACTAAAATATACTATACTTCCAAGCAGATGGCATCTGACAAATACAGATTGCCCTACCCAGCGCACCTGTGGCAACGATTTCCTGGTCCTTGCCCGTCTCTGTACACCCCTGAGGTGAGTTTAGCATTTGGAGGTTTTCTAAGACACTCCCCGCAGCTAAATCCTCTCCAAAATCCTCACTATGTGGTGCCTATTTGCTCCTGCAAATTTCCCTGCGACTTCATCCACATCAAATCCGCTATGTGTGATCGTAACCGTAATCAAATCAAATCTTCTCATGCGCACTGTCACAGAGCCTGTATAGCAGGGCACAAAGCCTTTTAATATGCAGCTGTATAGTGCCATGTGGGCTTCGCCGTACCATGTGTATGTAAGTATTCGCCCCTAGAAGCACGAGCCCTTAGGCTGGGTTCACACACATTTGTGCCTATAATCCGCTACAAATTTTTATGCTTGGAGTGAATGGGGTTTGTTAAAAGCTTAATCACTTACATACTGCACTGTACTTTGTTGCAGAATTTTGGTACGGATTCCAACAAATACACGATGTGTGAACATAGCCTGAAAAAATAATTGTGTTACTGGTTTGTGGGTGTGTCTTTAAAGTAACATCAACAACAGAAACATTTACAATTTTTCAGAGCCTCTAAAACAAGTCTCAGCTCTATGGCATGAAACCAGCATTGCATGAACCACTTAAAAACTGGCCAAATGTTATCATCATTGCATTCCGAGAGCTTATTTTTTTCCCCATCAACGTAGCTATATGAGGACTGTTTTTTTTTCAGGACGAGTTGTATTTGTTTATGAGGTATATTTTGGGGAACATGTAATTCATTAATTACATTTTATGATTTTTTTGGGGAATAAAAAAAACAGCAATTCCACCATAAATTTTTGCCTTTTTTCATGCTATTTACCGTGCAGTATAAATAACATGTTAACTTTATTCTATGGCTCTTTACAATTGCAGCGATACCAAATATGTATAGTTTTTTGTGGTTTTAGTACTTTTGCACAAGGAAATCATGTTTTATGAGGCTTTTTTATTTTTCTGCGGCCATGGGGGCTTTTTTTGTGGGCCAAGTGGTAGATTTTATTGGCACCTTTTTGATATACAGTGCATTTGGAAAGTCTTCAGACCCTTTCACTTTTTTCACATTTTGTTAGGTTAAGGACTTGTGATAAAAAAAAAGTTTGTTCCCATCATTCTGTACTCAATACCCCATAATGACAAAGTGAAAACAGAATTTTAGAAATTTTTGCCAATTTATTGAAAATAAAAAACGCAAATTTTGCATGGATATAAGTAGTCAGACCCTTTGCTATGACACTTGAAATTTCGATCTGGGGGCCTCCCATTTCTCTACATCATCTTTGAAATGTTTCTACACCTTGACTGGTGTCCACCTGTGGTAAATTCATTTGATCGGACGTTATTTAGAGCGACACACCCCTGTCTATATAATGTCTCACAGCTGACAGAGCAAAAACCAAGCCATGAGGAGGAAAGAACTGCCTGTGGAGCTCAGAGACAGGATTGCTGTAACGCCTGCGGTCGCAGACCGCAGACTCCTATCATCCTGCAGACGTCTTCCTCCCCAGAGATGCCAGCAGATGCGGCCATCCTGTCCTGCAGTGACCACTAGTGTGCGTGCTCGAGCTCATCCCCGACCTTAAAGGGCCAGAGCACACACATGTTTTAGATTTGACTGATTGCTCCCAGATCACCCTGGACTATAAGAAGGGCCCTGCCTCTTCACTCATTGACTGAGCATTGTTGTGTTTTCCCGTGTTAGTTTTTCAAATGGTCCCTTAGTGTTTTCCAGTTCCCAGTGTTCCCTATCGTGTTACCTGTATCCTGTATCCGTGCTACCTTGTTCCTGTGCTGCAGAAAGTTGGAGTCGTGTTGTGTCGTATACTACGCCTGCTGTATTTCACCGCGCCTGGTGTCTGCCTGCTGCCAAGGTCCCATCTGAGCCATCGCTACTGTCTGTATTGCCTCAGGTACCCTTATTCGAACTATAGACTTTGCCTTGGTATCCTGTTTGGCCAGCTGCTATCCCGCTACAGCAGTATGGCCCAGTGGGTCCACACACCCATCGTGACAATTGCATGGAGGCACAAATCTGGAGAAGGGTACAATGCATTTTCTGCTGCACTGAAAGTTCCCAAGAGCACAGTGGCCTCCATAATTCTTAAATGGAAGTAGTTTGGAACAACCAGGACTCTTCCTAGAGCTGACCACCCCACCAAACTAAGTAATCGGGGTAGAAGGACCTTGGTAAGAGAGGTGGCCTAGAACCCAATGGTCACACTGGCTGAGCTCCATAGATCATATGTTTAGATGGGAGAAACTTCCAGAAGGTCAACCATCACTACAGCACTCCATCAATCTGGGCTTCATGGCAGAAAGAAGCATCTCCTCAGTAAAAGACACATTAAAGCCCGTCTGGGACTTGCAGAGAAGCACCCAAAGGACTCTCAGACTGTAAGAAACAAGATTCTGTGGTCTGATGAAACCAAGATTGAACTTTTTGGCCTCAATTCTAAGCATCATGTCTGAAGGAAACCAGGCACTGCTCATCACCTGCCCAATACGATCCCTACAGGGAATCATAGTGGTGGCAGCATCATGCCGTGGGAGTGTTTTTCAGTAGCTGGGACAGGGAGACTGGTCAGTGTTTTGTGGGAAAGATGAATGGAGCAAAGTACAGAGGTTCTTAATGAAAACCTGATGCAGAGTGCTCTGGACCTCACACCAGGCTGAAAGTTCACCTTCCAACAAGACAATGACCCTAAGCACACAGCTAAGACAACACAGGAGTGGCTTAGGCACAACTCTGTGAATGTTCTTGACTGGCCCAGCCAGAGCCCTGACTTGAACTCAAACATCTCTAGAGAAACCTGACTATCCCCATCCAATTGATGGTCCCCATTCAACCTGACAGAGCTTGAGAGGATCTGCAGAGAAGAATGGCAGAAAATCACCAAATCCAGGTGTGCAAACCTTGTGGCATCATACCCAAGAAGACTGGAGGCTATTACCGATGCCAAAGGTACTTCAACTAAGTCATGAGTAAAGGGTCTGAATACTAATGTCAATGCAATATTTTAGTTTTTCCTTTTCAATAAATTAGCAAAGATTACTTACATTCTGTTTTCAGTGAAGGGGTCTGAACACTTTCCGAATGCATTGTACATATAACTGACAGATCAACTTTTAGTAATTTTAGGTGAATGAGAAAAAACAGCATAGATTTTCAGTTTTTTTTTATGCCATTCACCATGTGGTACAAATCAATATTTTCTTTTTTCTATGGGTCGTTTACCATACAGATGTGTCCATCCTTACATTTCCTCTTATCTCAACATATCTTGAAATGTCAACACATTGTAAAATGCCAATAAAAATGGATAAAACGTCACTCACAGGAGAGGGATCGCTCATTAAATAATGTGTAGCAAATTAGCCAAACAGTCATGATTCAAATATTAACAAAATTTAACATAGTAGTAACATATTTTAGAAAACTGTGTAAAGTTGCACATAATAACAGACAACTGTAATGTCCCTAATAGAATTAGGCTAAGGAAACATAAAGTGCTTACAGACCAGAATGGTGACCACGTGCCCAATGCACGTTTTGCCGTTGCTTCTTCTAGGTCATGTGTATGGGGTTGCTTACCACTGAGGAAGCTGCAGAAGGAGGCGATATGCGTGGGGTGTTAACTTAATGCTTTGACAGGGATGTCATGGTACTTATATTATACTGATATCCTTTATTTTTTATATATTGTACATATGAGGCGTAACTGATACTTTATTCATCCCCGGAGGTTAAGTTATTTGCACTTTCATGTGGTGTCCATCAGGGTATTCATCCCATTATGGATGGCCTATGTGTAGGTTTTAGATGTTTTTAACCCCTTTCCGCACCCAGACGTACCATTACGCTGTGGGTGTCATCTGTATTTGACAGTGGACACTTAGGACTAACAGCTGGGAGCAGCAATTGCGCTGCTCCTGTCGTTTAACCCCTCAAATGATGCGGTCAATCGCGACCGTAGCATCTGAGGCGTTGAAAAGAGAGGGCGGCCCCTTCTGACAGCTCATGGCCCCCCCTTCCCGGAGTGAGATCGGGGGGGGGGGTGACGATGGTTGTTATGGCAGCCCAGGGGCCACCAGGGCTGCCTTCACTCTGCCTCTGCTAAGCCCTGCCTGTGGCAGGGCTTAACAGATGCCTGTAAAAATGATGATATACTGCAATACGTTAGCAATGCGATCGCTGGTTCAAGTCCCCTAGGGTGGCTAATAAACTGTGTAAAAATAAGTTTTTAGTAGTGAAAAAAAATAAAAATAAATTAAAAGTTCAAACAACCCCCCCTTTCACCATTTTCCCCCTAAAGTAATGTAAAAAATAAAAAAAGTAAACAAAATTAGTATCGCTGCATGGGTAAAAGTCTGAACAATTACAATATAGCGATATTTAATGCAAACGGTGAACGACGTCAAAAATAAAAATTGAAAACGCCAAAATCGCTGTTTTTTGGTTTTTGGTCAACATTGTGGTGCAGTTTTTCTAACAGAATTTCCGCTGCAGAAGAAAGCGCTCATTCTTCACTGCGTGTAGTCTGGTCTCCTACGATGATGTTGCAGGCCATCTGATGCTGCAGCCTGTGATTGCCGGACTGCAGGAAGAAGCAGGGCATTCTGTGTAGGTATGATTTTTTTTTTACCAGAGTTGCGATTTTTGCTGCATAAATCGCTGTGATTACACTGCAAAAGTCAAAGCACTTGGCTTTCTGTTACAGGTTTTGCATCCCCATTGAATTGAATGGGGAAAATCCGCAACAGAAATGAAACAAAAACGTACCATAAATTGACATGCTGCAGAATTGAATTCCACACCGCAGGTCAATTTATTAACGTTTACGCTGCAGTTTTTCCGAACAGAATTCCGTTGCGGAAATTCCGCAGCATTTATGCTACGTGGGGACCCAGCCTTAGTGCAGTTTTTGTTGCAGTTTTTGTCTCTGTTTGTCAAGCCAAACATAAAAGTGGACTTAAAAGAAAGGCGATGTATCAGTCTTTTCTTTATAACTTTCCTTCCTTCTGGATCCACTTCTGGCTGTAGGTCAAAAAACGTAGCCAAAAACGGCCACAAGAACTGCATCAAAACAGTGTGTGTGTGATCATCGCCTTACAATGACTACTAGTCCCTCCTGCACAATACCATACTCCCTTAGAAGTTAATAACTTGCTTTCTGACTGAGTTGTCTCATGTCCAGGCGCCTGCTGCTAATCTACGGAGCTGTTGTCCCATAATCAATTAAAGAAAATAGACGGGAAAAAATATACAATCAAAAAATTGATTAGAATAAAGAATGTCTCAGAATATTTCAATGAAAAAAAGAACTAAGTTGATACATTCCCTTTAAAAATAAGGGTATGTTCACACGATGAGAGGCATTTACGTGTGAAAAGACAGACTGTTAACAGCTGCCTCGTTTCACACGTAAATGCTCCTCCTCGCATTTTGCGAGCCGTCTGAGACGCTCGTAAATCTTGAGCTGTGCTTCATTGAGTTCAATGAAGAACAGCTCAAATTACGTGGCAAAGAAGTGTCCTGCATATAATGTATATAAGTGTCCTGCATATAATGTATATAAGTGTCCTGCATATAATGTATATAAGTGTCCTGCATATAATGTATATAAGTGTCCTGCATATAATGTATATAAGTGTCCCGCATATAATGTATATAAGTGTCCTGCATATAATGTATATAAGTGTCCTGCATATAATGTATATAAGTGTCCTGCACTTCTATGCCGAGGCAGTCCATTTACGCGTCGTCGTTTGACAGCTGTCGAACGACGACGCGTAAATTACAGGTCGTCTGCACAATACGTCGGCAAACCCATTCAAATGAATGGGCAGATGTTTGCCGACGTATTGTAGCCCTATTTTCAGGCGTAAAACGAGGCATAATACGCCTCGTTTACGCCTGAAAATAGGTCGTGTGAACCCAGCCTTAGTAGAATGGATTAAAACATTTGCATTGTTGAAGATAATACTAACATTGAATTGGATAGTAAAAGGGGCAACCCCTGTCAGGAGGAGAAGGGTGACTCACTGGTTAGCGCTGTTGCCTTGCAGCGCTGAGGTTCTGAACATCTGCATGGAGTTTGTTTGCATGGGTTTCCTTCCACGCTCCAAACAATTACTGGTCAGCTAATTTAGATTGTGAGTGATGACAATCTCTGTACAGCACTGCAGAATATGCTGGCAGATCTAGAGGAAAATAAGAATGAATTATGTTAGTCCTCAATTTTTATCCACTTAAGATATTCTTCTGGGTAGACATTTTCCATTTATAAATGTATTTAGTACATACAGGGTTGGCAGACGCCAGTGCTGTTTTTGTCAGAGTTTTGTTTTTTTCTCGGTATAAAGGACATTTTCCCTGTCATTTTTAACAAAGAGCCAAAAAATGCCACGTGTGTGAACATACCCTAAGGCCTTATTCACACGAGCATGTCCGTTTTGCGTGCGCAAAAAATGCTGCGTTTTGCGCGCGCAACAGCTCAGTGTGGCATCTGTATATGGTGCGTGGCTGCGTGATTTTCGCGCAGCCGGCATCATTATGACACTGTTTTTATGTTTACAAACAGAAAAGCAGAAGGTGCTTTTCTGTTTTCATTCATTCTTTTTACTACTGTTGCGCAGTGCTTCCGTGTGCCGTGCGCGAATTGCACGCACCCATTGAGCTACGTTGTAATCTTCTTCATGGCTGAAAATCACACACTTCAGCCGCAACACAGAAAGCTAGAACAAGGTTTTGGGGACCCTGTTCTAGAGATAGGTGAGGGTCCCGGAGGTGGGACCCGCATCTATCTGACATTTATGGATAGGTCATAAATGTCCCTGATGGGAAAAACCTTTAATGCAATTGTGTAATTTATACCTGGCAATGCAAAGCACCATGCCACATAGCTAAAATGTCTAATCGGATCACATTTCCTCTCTGCAGGAAAGAAAAGATGATGTCTAAAGTGAGTGTGTAAATATCCATTCACACATTATTGGGACCAAGTTGAATCGAACTTTATCTTGTATTATTTGTGGCCATGCAATATACATGTATATATTTTTACGGCTATGAACAGCCGCAGACTTACCACAAGTAAGCAGATAGCTCATTATTAGGCCTGGCACATCCTTGTGTATAGATCTGTAATATAAAAAAATCTATGAGCTTATACTGTACCATTATATGTCTCTAATTTCATAAACGCTCTGAATACACAAGAATTTTTTAGTCATAAATTTAAATGAAATCCATAGGAAACAAACCAAGGTATGTTCCATTACATGCCATATTATGGAGGTACTCTCTCCCTTGAAGAAATGTATTCTCCTCAACTAGCATTGCTTCTACAGGATGATACAGTGGCTTATGGAGGTACTCTTAAGCAGGATATGGGGTATGTGCCCAGGGGCGTAACAATCCCCGTGCCCGGCCCCATACCCATACTCTCACCCCACTAAATGGGGCATAAAAAAATAATAATTTACTCACTGTTTTTCCTCTCTTGTTCGCAGGAGGACCCTCTCGGATCCCCTCAGTCTGCTACATGAAGCTAGAGCGCATACAATATCCTGACACAAGGCAGTGCTAGGACGTTATATGTGACACAGCACACGTCCTTATCAGGACCTTGTATGGACCAACATACAGTTGTTTGCCGAGGCCTGTTGTGGCAGCCTGAGGGGACCTGGGGTGGGCCCCTATGCCCATATCTCCTCCAGGCTCGGTCGTAGTCGCACCACCTGCGACCTCGAATGTTCGGCTACTCTGTGTACTGCCGTACAGGGTCCTCGAACACAGCTGTGCCATGTGCACTGACCTTTATGTGTACATCCTTGATCTATTCCAGAAATAAACATGAAGATAGAGTCTTAAACGTCCTCTAAAGCCAGGTTCTTCCAATTGCTGTTGAGCACACTGAATAACCATTACATTGTAGCCAGCAGTTGTCATAGCACTGGGTTCCTTATCTCAATAATTGTCTTGTTGATCTATATCTTATGGTTTTATATTGTGAATCAAAACCCACTGTTCCACATTTTACTTCTGCTGCCTGATTTTACTTAGCGAAAGCAATACATACCCTTATTTCATCCGTATTATAGTTGTATTGAAATCACATACTGCTGACAACACGGTATAGAATTTGAGAAAAAGAAACACTTGTGATAGCTGTTATTTACTATGCAAATGGTTTCTGCCATGGCAACAATGTATCCAGCACTTAGTTGTATTTGCTATAGTACACAGCCGGCATGTTTAAATCAGAGTTGCTTACTTTGTGCCTACACATTACACAGATTTTGTTTTCCTTGACACTTACTGGAGAACAAACTGCAATTAATACGGCCTATTTTAGTAGACAGCATCCAATTAGTTATCATCCATTTTCAAATTGGGATGCTAGACAAAAAAAACCTGGAGCTTGTTTCTTATTCAAAAGAAAAATACATACAAACTACAGGTTTTCAAAGACACATTTTGCTCACAATAGCAAGGATACTCACTTGACCTTTAATGTGAAACGGAGTGTTAATTTTTCTCTGTCACCTCTTAATTGCTTCCTTATTATACTGTTCAAGCAGTTAATTGCTAGACTGAGGGAAAAAGTGTTTTCGGGGGGCAAGGAAGTGCCACAGCATGAAAGGAACAGTATGCGCAAGTAATTGGGTCTGATATAACACTAGCTGTGGTTTTACTTTTAATGGTATCTCCAAAAATTAATAGAAGAATCTTAATTGTTTTATTGTTAAAGACGTATCAATGTCATAGCATGATCCTGTTTGCAATTGTAATGGTGTCACAGCGTAAATATGTACTTAATAATGTAACAATATAATTGATACATTAAGCGATGGGATACAAGATGTAGAGAAACGGTAACATTACCATAAATTCAGATATGAAATGTATTTACTTGAAGATTTATTTTTAGGAATCTCAAACATAAGGCTCTGCTTTACATATGTGAAACATTTTGCACGAACAACTGTTTTCTGTATACTGTTTACAGTAGAGGTGAGTATATGTAATAGGACATATGGACAGGGGTTGTCTTCATGAGACAACGCTTTAAAAACCACTGACAGGTGAAGTGAATAACATTGATTATTTTGTTACAATGATGCCTGTCAAGGAGTTGGATATATATTAGACAGCAAGTGAACAGTCAGTTCTTAAAGTTGATGTGTTGGAAGTAAGAAAAATGGATCTGAGCAACTTTGACAAGGGTCAAATTGTGATGGCTAAAAGACTGGTTCAGAGCATCTCCAAAATTGCAGATCTATTGGAATGTTCCCAGTATTCAGTGGTTGGTACCTATGAGGCCTCGTGCACACTTCCTTCATCGTTTTAGCGGCCGTTTTTGACGGATCCGTGTGCCCATTTTGTAGTCCCTGTGGTTTCCGTGTGCACTCCGTTTTTCAGTTTCCGAGAGCCGAGCATGGTACTGTCCAGGGTGCTGAAAGAGCAGGGTTGTTCAGTGCTAGTCACTGTACAGGGTGCTGGAAGAGTTAATGGGCAGCACTGATCGGCGGTAACTCTTTCAGCACCCTGGACAGTGACTAGCTCTGAAGAATGACCATGCTCGGCACTCGCAAAATACAATTTTAATTAAATAAAAAGTAAAAAATCGGTCATACTTACCCAGAACTCCCTGCATTTTCCTCCTGTCCGGCCTCCTTGGATGACGTTTCATACCATGTCACCGCTGTAGCCAATCACAGGCTGTAGTGGCGGTCACGCCGGACTGGATGACGTCAGAAGGCCAGCCTCCTGGGATGACGCTTCATCCCACGTGACCGCCTCTGCAGCCAATCACAGGCTGCAGCAGCCACATGGACTGCCGCGTCATACAGGAAGGTCGGACTGGAGGAAGAAGAGGGACTCATCACCAAGACAACGACCGTGGTACGTATGAACTGCTTTTTATTTCATTTTTATCAGCAGCCTCTTCTCTCTATCAGTGATGGATAGAGAGAAGTGGCTGCCGATTAGTGTAATATCTCTAATGTACTTCTGCCCACCCGCCCGTTGCTAGGCAACGGCTCCATCACACACGGACGGCACACGGATGCCTTCCCTGTGCCTTCAGTTTTTTTGATGGCCCCATTGAATTGCATGGGCCTCACGGTCACGGAATCTCGGACCAAAGTAGGACATGCTCTACTTTTGTCGGAACGGAGCAACTGAAAAACTGAAGTGTGCATGGCCCCTTTGAAATGAATGGATCAGGGTGCTAGCCATCAGAAAAACGGCTAGCACCCTGAAGAAAAAGACTGAAGTGGGCATGAAGCCTTAGAGATAAATAAATCTATTCTACACTGTCCAGCGCCAGCAGCCATTTTACAGATTGGAAAAATAAGAACATGACCTTAGGGGGGCTTCCACATAATGCCTTGCAGGCAGCCTTCCCAAAATACACTGCGGTAATCCCACCCACTACCCATTTATGTAGCTGTCACTTTGACATTACATGCAGGATTGGGGTTTAAAAGGGGTTGTATTTAACTTGGATACAGTCCTAGAAGACATTAGAGAGTCAGACACAAGTTTTTAGAGCAATCAGGCACTTTTAATTTGTACCAAATTTATTCAGACTGAATCTAATTAGTTGGCCGATCCATCCAAATTGGACCTGAAAATAATATTTGGAAATTCGCTCTTCTATAGAAGGACAACCAGTGAACCAACAACAAGCTCACGGGTGCCTAATGCTCATTGATGAACAAGGGGAGCAACTTCTGGCTGTTCTGATTCGATTCCGCAGAAGAGCTAATGTAGCACAAACTGCTGAAAAATGTAATGCTGGCTATTTAAAAAAAAGTGTCAAAATGCACAGAGTAACTCAAATATCCAAGATGAGACAGCAACAGACTTAACTTAACGGCATGATGCAAGTACTCACATGAGTTGCTTTTCACTCCCAAACAACAATCCAAAGAGGCAGTAAAGAAGACAGCATCCTTTTAAATGTATCACTTTTATTGTGTCCAAAACATCATTTTGGGCACAATAAAAGTGATACATCAAAAAGGATGCTGTCTTATTTACTCCTTTTTTAGAACACACAGTTCATCACAGCTTGCTTAGTTTGGGGCAGTGTAGCAGTGGACCCTGCTAAAAGTTGCGGCAACGGGCAGCAATGGCAGCATATGGACCCCTTTAATTAGTTTTAGCTCTATGGACACGTCCTGTTGGTAGTAGCAGCCATACTGCACTGATGGCTGCCCTGAAAGTGGCTCTCCAATTAGGCTAATAGATTGGGGGACAGGATTTCATATGCCCTAATAGGGTATATGGAAAGAGTTTATCTTATTGGGACAACTTCTTTAAAGAAGAGATTCAGGTTCTTCTATTCTTTAATACCTTACATTAAATCTGCATTTGCTTGTTTTGACTATTTTTGAAAATCAGACTATCTTCACTTTTTATAGGCAGCCCACATATGAAAACATTGCTCTGGTGATGCTTACAGCTGATGACATACAACGATTCCTGACTTTAAGGGCTTATTCAGGCGAACGTGTGTAATATCGGCCGTGAAAAACTGGCATTTTTTCACTGCTGATTTTCACCCGTGCAGGACCCGTTCTCATGGAACCCTCATAGACTTGACTCTACTGTGGGATCCATGAAAACAGACAAAAATAGGACATGTCCTATTTATTCCCGGCCCTTTTCATGGTCCATTAAAACAACGGCCGTATGAATAGCCCCATAGAAATACATGCAGGCGTGTGACAGCCGTTAAAAAAAAAAAAAAGTCCGTCACACGGACAATTTACATGTTCGTTTGAATAATCCCTAATTCTTTATACACAGTGTGGAGTTGTCCATGGAATTAACTGCTTGAAACATCACCCACTCCTATGACTGAAATAGTGGCTAAAGTTAAAAAGTATAAATATGTGGATAATAGAAAATCAGAAGGAACAAATGAGAAATTTGTAAAAGTATACAGCCAAATTCTTGAAGTCAAAAATGACAAAATATTGGGGATTTAATAGTAACCTGAAAAAAATCCTTGTACAACTTATATAGTATTATAAGGAGGCTTCAGTTGGCCATTAAAAATGTGCCCATTCACCGACGATGTAATGTGTTCAGGAGCAGCTTAACAGTTCATTGGGGAAAATAAGAATCTTGAATGCTGTATTTCAACATATAGTTCATTCGGAAAGTCTTCAGACCCATTCACTTTTTAAACATATTTTATGTTGAGGCCTTGTGCTAAAATTAAATTCTGCACTCAATACTCCATAATGACAAAGTGAAAACAGAAATGACAATGCATATCAGTGCAAAAACCAAGCTACGTGGAAGAAAGAACTGCTGTAGAGCTCAGGCAGGATTGTGCGGAGGCACAGATCTGCAGATGGGTACAAAAAAATTCTGCTGCACTGAAAGTTCCCAAGAGAACAGTGGCCTCCATAATTCTTAAATGGAAGAAGTTTGGAACAACCAGGACTCTTCCTAGAGCGGGCCACCCGACCAAACTAAGTAATCGGGGTAGAAGGACCTTGGTAAGAGAGGTGACCAAGAACCCAATGGTAACTCTGGCTGAGCTCCAAAGATCCTGTGTGCAGATGGGAGAAACTTGCAGAAGGTCAATCATCACTGCAGCACTTCACCAATCTGGGCTTTATGGCAGAGTGGCCAGAAAGAAGCCTCTCCTCCGTAAAAGACACATGCACGCTTGCCTGGAGTTTGCAAAAAAGCACCAAAAGGACTCTCAGACTGTGAGAAACAAGATTCTGTGGTCTGATGAAACCAAGATTTAACTTTTTGGCCTCAATTCTAATCGTCATGTCTGGAGGAAACCAGGCACTGCTCATCACCTGCCCAATACCATCCTTACAGTGAATCATGGTGGTGGCAGCATCATGCTGTGGGGGTGTTTTACTGTGGCTGGGACAGGGAGAGTTTTCAGGGTTGAGGGAAAGATGAATGGAGTAAAGTACAGAGATATTCTTAAAGAAAACCTGATCCAGAGTGCTCCGGACCTCAGACTGGGCTAAGGGCATGACCAGACGTGGCGTATTTATTCCGCCACTGTCCGCATCAATGCCGCACATAATCTGCGTTGCAGATTCTGTTGCGGCTCTGCCTAAAATGGGCATTAAATTGATGCGGACTAGCCGTTGCGTATTGAGGTGAAAGTACTTCCCTTCTCTCTATCAGTGCAGGATAGAGAGAAGGGACAGCCCTTTCCCTAGTAAAAGTAAAAGAAATGCATACCCGGCCGTTGTCTTGGTGACACGTCCCTCTATCGACATCCAGCCCGTCCTCCCTGGATGACGCGGCAGTCCATGTGACCGCTGCAGCTTGTGATTGGCTGCAGCCGTCACTTGGACTGAAACGTCATCCCGGGAGGCCGGACTGGAGGAAGAAGCAGGGAGTTCTCGGTAAGTATGAACTTCTTTTTTTTTACACGTCGATCTATATTGTGATCGGTAGTCACTGTCCAGGGTGCTGAAACAGTTACTGCCGATCGCTTAACTCTTTCAGCACCCTGGACAGTGACTATCTCCTGACGTTGCCTAGCAACGCTCCCGTAATTACGGGTGCACACACATAGTCACCCGTAATTACGGGAGCCCCATAGACTTCTATGGGTCTGCCCGTTCCCTAATAACGGCCCGTGATTACGGGCGTTCAGTCTGGCTATAGACCTAGAAATACATAGGTCCAGCCAGAATGAAGAAAGATCATGTTTTTAAAACCAATACGCTACGCAACACACATTACATCTGCGGATTTCATTGCAGAATTTTGAATCTCCATTGAAGTCAATGGAGAAATTCCGCAATGAGTCCGCAACAAGTCCGCTACACGTCCGCAACAGCCAGTGTATGCAACGTGCATACGAACCTAACAAAATAGGTGTGGAAAGCAATGCAGAAACGTGTACGCTGCGGATTTCCGCAGTGAACTGTCCGCAGCGGAATTCCAGAGCAATTCCGCCACGTCTGGTCATGCCCTAAATGTTCACCATCAAACAAGACAATGACCCTAATCACACAGCCAAAACAACACAGGAGTGCCTAAGGGACAACTCTGTGAATGTTCTTGAGTGGCCCAGTCAGAGCGCTGACTTGAATCCAACCGAACATTTCAGGATACACCTGAAAATCGCAGTCCACCGACGGTCCCCATCCAACCTGACAGAGCTTGAGAGGATCTGCAGAGAAGAATGGCAGAAAATCACCAAATCCAGGTGTGCAAACTTTGAGGCATCATACCCAAGAAGACTGGAGGCTATTATCGCTGCCAAAGGGACTTCAACTAAATACAGAGTAAAGGGTCTGAATACTTACAGTATGTCAATGCAAAATGAAACATTTTCATTTTTTATAAATTTGCAAAAATTTCAAAAATTTTGTTTTCACTTTATCATTATGGGGCATTAAGTGCAGAATGATGGGGAAAACGTAGATTTTTATTATTTTAGCACAAGACCCTCAACATAACAAAATGTGAAAAGAATGAAAGGGTCTGAAGACTTTTCAAATGCATTGTTCCTGACCCTTAACTCCCTACAGAACATGCGGGCTGACAGATGTCTATGAGAAATGTCTTATATCTCTATTGAAATAAACATGCACACGCTGCCAATTCTAACATGTATGTTTATAGGATAGTTGAGTGAGTTACATGTATATATCTGTTCAGCCGACAGCTATCTTATGTTCATGGCCAGCATTCGAATTAGATCTTGATGGGAAATTGAAGGAATAGGTGCTTGCTGCTATCCTTGAAAACACATTTGATGGAGTAATAGGTTATAGCGATAGCGGATCACTCATTTTATTTTTAAAAATAACAGCTATGGTGACGACGCCAAAAGGTGTGGTTCAATAATAAAGGGTTAAATGTTGCTTGATTTGGGATGTAAAATTACATGTTTTTTATTTAAAGAGGCTCTGTCACCACATTATAAGTGCCCTATCTCCTACATAATGTGATCGGCGCTGTAATGTAGATAACAACAGTGTTTTTTTATTTTAAAAAACGATCATTTTTGAGGAAGTTATGAGCAATTTTAGATTTATGCTAATTGCTTTCTTAATGCCCAACTGGGCGTTTTTTAACTTTTGACCAAGTGGGCCTTGTAAAGAGTAGTTTATGACGCTCACCAATTAGTGACCAATCAGCGTCATACACTTCTCTCCATTCATGTCCATTTGTACTCAGCATAGCGTGATCTCACGAGATCACGCTGTGCTGTCACATACACCCACATTAACTTTACTGAAGTGTCTTGACAGTGCATAGACATCACCTCCAGGCAGGACGCGATGTCTATTCACAATCCCCACACTTCGGTAAAGTTTGTGTGGGACTTAATCGCTGCACAGCGTGATCTCGCGAGATCACGCTACTGTTGTCATTCATAGCGTTTGGATATCAGTTTATTAACTGTTCAAATAAAGCTTTATCTTTAGTTTTCACTTTTAAGCTAGTTATTTACATTAAAGACTATGTACACCTTCGAAAGTGATTTTTTTTGTTTTTAAATAAAAATGTCAGCCAGTGTGTTTCGTACAACTTTCAAATTAGTTTTTATTAAAAATAATTTTTACTTTGTGAGATACAGCTGCTTTGTATTCTGCATACAGAGCAGCTGTATTGTTCACTACGACAAATGGGCATCAAGGGGCCATCAAACAGAAGTACACTAAATGAGCAATAACTGGCAAACGGGCACCATGGTGGCACTGAAAGACATTAAAGTCTTAGTAAATGTCAAATGGGCACAGAATTCAGTGACTCCATAGTGCACATTTACCATTTGCTGCCTTTTTAAACCTTGTTCACATTATGTTAATTTTTTTAAAATAAAAAGTCAGTCAGTGTGTTCGGTGTAACTTTTTAATTAGTTTTTATTAAAAATGTGTTTTACTTTTTGAGATATTCTCTATACAGAGCAGCTGTATTTTTTTCTATGACCTGAATTCATGAGTCCTGCGAGACTGACGAGTTCAGTGTCAGCGGGTCCGGTGTGTCTCTGACATACAGGATCCACCTGTAATCTATCACATCTAAGTTATGAATTTAGATGTGATGGATAACAGGTGGATCCTGCCTGACGGAACAGGATTTAGCCGTTAAACGCTATGTACACCTTTGAAATCGCTTTTTTTATTATTCTTTTTTTTTATATATAAGTTCATAACTTAGATGTAATTGGTAACAGCTCGATCCTGCATGGACCCTCTTATACTGAACCCGTCAATCCCGCTGACCTGACAATCAGCGCTAGATACAGCTGCTCTGTATACAGGATAGAAAGCAGCTGTGTCTCAAAAAGAAAATTTTTTTTTTAATAAAAGGTATTTAGAAAGTTGCACAAAACAAACTGATACACATTTTAATTTTTTTTTAAAAACAAGACTTTTTCAAAAGGTGGACATAGCCTTTAAATGGGTTGGCAAGAATAAAATAAAAAAAAAAAACATTTTGTTGAAGTTAAAATAAAAAGAACTTATACTTACCTCTCACAAACATTACTGTGTTGGTGGCGCCTGTCACTTCTGTTCTCTGTTTGTATACAGCGGTGACATCACATCGAGAGTACACCACCGCTGCAGCCTATTAATAGCCTCAGCGGTGTGATGTCAGCGCTGCAGTCGCTCTGTGCACATACAGAGAACAGAGATGACAGAAGTCCCCAGCGCAGGAACGTCTGGGAGGAGAGAGGTACGTATGGGCTGCTTTTTTTATTTGAAGCCCTCCTCTCCTGCTGCCACATAAAATGTTTAAACCTGGACAACCCATTTAACCTCTTAACACCATCCGTGTATGTATGACGGATGTGCATTCCAACAGTATGGCACGTGCCCTATGGTGTTACATAAAACTGCAGGTGACATCTACTATATTATCTGTACTCAGAGAGTTATCACTGTGTGTTATCTGTGGTGTTACATAGGACTGCAGATAACATCTACTACATTACCTGTATTCAGAGAGTTATCACTGTGTGTTATCTGTGGTGTTACATAGGACTGCAGGTAACATCTACTATATTATCTGTAATCAGAGAGTTATCACTGTGTTACCTGTGGTGTTACATAGGACTGCAGGTAACATCTACTACATTATCTGTACTCAGAGAGTTATCACTGTGTGTTATCTGTGGTGTTAGGCCCTATGCAAACGACCATAGATTTTGTCCGTAATTGCGGACCCATTCATTTCTATGGCCGACGGACACCTTCGCGTATATTTATGGGAAGGTGTCCGGGCCGTAGAAACCTTCCATAAAATATACTTATTTTATAATGGGAGCACAATCCGCAAATGCGAATGACTGTCTGCGGCCGGCTGTGCCTGTAATAACGGACCGTGATTATGGGCACGGTCGTGTACAATGGGCCTTACATAGGACTGCAGTATATATGGGTCTGTAGGTGTATATGTGCCTGTGTGTGTATATATATTTACTTTTATGTATTTTTATATGTCCCATTAGATGTGTGTGCGGATATATATTTGCCTGTTTGTCTAAATATCTGCCTTTATGTATGTACAGTATATATGTTTCATTATGTGCGTGTCTATATCTGTGGTCAATTTTTGGTTAGTGGAGGGCAACAATAGAGAGTCCTGCACAGGGCTCCATCCAACCTAAGGCCGGCCCTGTGCAGGATCCACCGGTAATCTATTACATCTAAGTTATGAACTTAGATGCGATGGATAACAGGTGGAAACCTGCATGTCAGAGACACGCAGGATCCGCTTTAACTAAACCCGTCAGTTCTGTGGATCTGATGGGTACAGGATTCAGCGAACGATACAGCTGCTCTGCATACAGGATACAGAGCAGCTGTATCTCAAAAAGTAAAAATTATTTTTAATAAAAACTAATTTGAAAGTTGCACCAAACACACTGACTGACATTTTTATAAAAAAAAAAAAAAAAAGGTTTACATAGCCTTTAAGGCCACTTTCACACGGCAGGATTTTTGTCAATATTTTGCTTTAGTATTTGTAAGCCAAAACCAGAAGTGTGTAAAATGTGAAAGTGGCCTTAAGCTAATTCCCTAATATATATTTATTAAAGGACCAGGCAGGAGGAAATAATGTGAACAGACTTCTATCAATGGAGGAAGAAAAGTGACTATTGGGATCTGTTGCTGTCCGCACATCACAACAGCCTTCGCCTTGCTCCATGGACAGAATTTCTTAACATATAAACAAAGATTCACCAAATATGAGCATTGTCTTTAAATCTACAGAACACTTATACATCTTAATGTCACTTTGTCTGTTTGCTGCTTTTGACACAATGGACTGCAATGTTCTTTGTAACATTCTATACTTCATGGACATGTAAACCACCTCACTCCAATGATTCTTTTCAAACTTTCTTTTTCAGTGTCCTTCTCAATACTAGCTTGACACCTGTTTAGCTTTCCATTGGTTTTCCTTCTATCTTATTTGTCATTGTGTTCTCCACTGAAAAGCAAAATTTTTGTCTAGCTAGCAACTATTTATTTTTTATCTGAAGTGTTGCCATTATTGACTTATTTTTTGCTGATGGCTCTTGCCATGCACTAGTTTCGGAGTAATGAGAGCTATTCTAACAATAACATTGTTTTAGAGAATTACTGGTTATGCAATTTCCTTATACAATCAGGAAGGTAACTCCAAATCTTGTCACTTTACAGAATGTGAAACCCACAAAAAAAATGTGTTTGGATTTTCTCAAAGTTGTAAGTATATTAATAAGCATCCTGTAAACAAACAGAAAGAAAATGTATCTGTTATGAAAACTCAGCTCTTCACTCACTAAAATTTAAAAAGGGGGGGACAGACAACCGGAGCAGGTAAAAAAGAGGCAAAATCCTCAACACCACAAAGTCAGAATAAAATAATAATACATTTTACTGCTCAGGCGGTTGTAAGTAAAAAGTCTGAAGTGTTCACAAAGTATTCTCCTCTCCCCCGGCCTGCATGCAGAAAAGTGAATTCCAACTTCCACCGGTGTGTTTCTCTGTAGTGCTGGTTCTTATAGTTCCACAAAGCCATATAGCAGCGTGCTATATAAGTTCTTACAGTCGCTGGTCTATACCTCCGACAAGGGAGAAAAAACAGATAGTGCACCACCGTTTGGAAAGTACAAACTCCAGGTTTTTTTTATCCATACTTACAAGGCAAACAGAATAAAGAGGCATATAAGAATCTCATGCGGCAAGCCACGTTCTGCAAAAACGTGGAGTTTGTACTTTCCAAAAGGTGGTGCACTATCTGTTCTTTCTCCCTTGTCGGAGGTATAGACTAGCGACTGTAAGAACTTATATAGCACGCTGCTATATCGCTGCGTGGAACTATAAGAACCAGCACTACAGAGAAAGACACCGGTGGAAGTTGGAATTCTGCAGGCTGGGGGAGAATTCTTCGTGAACACTTCAGGCTTTTTACTTACAAACGTCTGAGAGGTCAAATTTATTATTATTTTAGAAAGAAAACTACGCAATGGCATTGTAGGTAACGTCACATTCCACATCTGACACATATATATGTGTGTATATATATATATATATATATATATATATACATATATATATATATATATATATATATATATATACATATATATATATATATATATATATATATATATATATATATATATATATATATATATATATATATATATATATATAGTGCATTGTTCCATTCAATGCAAGGAGAGTCTGTATTAAACGACGGTATGCATATTTAATTACAAAAATGCAATCTGTACATAAGACAGCTTTGGGAATAATTACAGTCTTTTGTTCTGAAGACTGATCTTGTGCTTACGTAATAACATTTGCTTAGACTCCCAACAAGTCTCAGTAATTGCTTCTTGCCGTTGCCTTGAAGATTATTATTATTTTCACTAGACTCACCAGTTGTTGGCGTCATCTCAAGTCAATATTTTTCACAGCGGCCTTCTCTGGTGAAGAATAGAAGTGTCCAATTGATCGTACAAGTCACTCAGAGACAGTTTTAAGTCTTTGTCTAGGGCCCTTTCAAAAGATTAATTTAGCTTTAGACCTACCTGACATGAACACATTTGTTATCATCCCCAGATCCCACAAACAGTTTGTATAGCCACGAGCATAATGACTAGAAAGGACAACAAACGTCCAGTGTTTTTGGCGTGTCAGCCATTTAACCAAGT
Source organism: Rhinoderma darwinii (assembly GCF_050947455.1). NCBI lineage: Eukaryota > Metazoa > Chordata > Amphibia > Anura > Rhinodermatidae > Rhinoderma > Rhinoderma darwinii. The sequence goes on from NC_134694.1 coordinate 93,715,776, forward strand.
TTAGGATAAAAATAAAAAGACACGGTGCCCCATAATGTAAAATCTACTGATAATTAAATAGAACGGGAGTGAACAAGAGAGTCGGTAAACTGTTCTCTCTTCGTGGTTGTGTGACATCAGGCACAATTTTATTAGTGTTCGCAAGCGTAGCAATAGTTGTCAGCTGCAGCACCTCTTTGGACCAGAGAGTGGACAATCACAGAATAACACAAAAATAAAGGCAAAAACAGTAAATGATAACACAAGAATTGATGGGCGCTGCCGACATCAAGTTCTTAAGCCAGGTATATTGCACAGAATGGTTTCTTTACTACAATCCTATACGTTTCAGGACCAAACGGGTGCCTTTTCTAGGCCATAATAGCACTTCAAATCGATGGGTATTTCTTCACTGTGTGCCTCTGAATTTGTTTACTACACTAGTTTGTATACTTAGTTATTAACTTTGCATTTATACGTGGATGAAGTTTACAATTTTTCTCTTGTACTATTGTATTTTATTACCACAGGATCCTCAGAATAGGCCATCAATAGCTGATCGCTCAGGGTCCAACTTTTGGGACCCCCACCAATCAGCTGTTTTGAAGGGGCCACAGCGCTAGTACGAGCGCGGCTTCCCCTTCATTCCGGTCACTGCTCGAGTTATGAATTGCTGCGCCGACACAGCAGTAGCGGCAATTCACAGTATTACAACCTTCTCCCATTGAAGTGATCGGTGGGGACTGTAAAACCCCTTTAATGTTATGACTAAATGATATGTCTTAATGCCCCAAATTTTAACAGTGTGATGAACAAACATCTTTATTTTATTGTATCTGATCTTATCTTATTTTATCTCATTTTAACTTATAATGTCATTTTGTTTATTCTGCGTTTTAATTCTATTTGCACTGCATCTATTTAATGTACTTTTATGCCTGATAAAGGCAGCCACTTAGTGCCGTAATGTGCAGCCTTTATCAAAGAAACCCTTAAGGGTATGTTCACACGGCCTATTTTCGGCCGTAAACGCCTGAAAAACGGACGAAAAATTGGAAGCAGAACGCCTCCAAACATCTGCCCATTGATTTCAATGGGAAAAATGGTGTTCTGTGCCGACTGGCCTTTTTTTTACGCAGACGTTTTGTAAAACTGCCCGCGTAAATAAAACTGCCCGCGTAAAAAAAACAGCCGCGAAAAAGAAGTGCAGGACACTTCTTGGGCCGTTTTTGGAGCCGTTTTTCATACACTCTATAGAAAACAGCTCCATAAACGGCCGTAAAAAACGCAGCGAAAAACGCCACGAAAATCGCGAGTGGCTTAAAAAACGTCTGAAAATCAGGAGCTGTTTTCCCTTGAAAACAGCTCCGTATTTTCAGACGTTTTTGAGTTTGCGTGTGAACATACCCTAAAAGGGGTTTTCCCATGAGAGACATTGATGACATATGCACAGGATATGTCATAAATGTCAGATAGATGCGGGTCCCGCGACCATAACGTAACTCACGACCATATAACCTTTCTTATGGTGGAAATTCACCTGGTTCAGCCGGAACACAGAGCGGCAGAACAGGGTTTAGGGTGCCTCGTTCTGGAGATAGGTGCGGGTCCCAGAGGTGGGACCTGCATCTATCTAACATTTATGACATATCCTATGGATATGTCATAAATGTCTCTCATGGGAAAACCTCTTTAAAGACAATATACCTGGCTTTAGAATTTGATGTCAGCAGTGCCTGTCAATCTTTATTATTTCATCAACTGTTTCAACCGTGTCTAAACGTTTTAGTTTGTAATTTTTATGGTCAGGCCATCGTGCAACCATGTCCTTTTTTCTTATGTATGAGCATGTACTGTATATAAAAGAAGCTGTCAATCACTGTATGTACACTACAAACAAAAAAGGACATGACACTCCACAGCGTAGTCTAGTAGATGACCGAAAAGGGACAGAAGCACAAAATGTGAGTACTCTAAACACAACTCTGGGGCGGAGTGCACCTTGAAGTTTTTGTCAGGCAGGAAAAAAATTGCCACAAAATTCCTTCAGGATTTGTAAGGCAGATTGTGAAATGCCAATGTTTTTTGACACTTGATTTGCAGCATTTTTTGATGCGTTTTTCTGTACGTTTTTTTTTTTATTTGGTAAAAAAAAAGCAAAAACACTTCAAACGAGCTGCGCCTTTTTTTCCCAGCCTCCCATTGATTTTATTGGAAGTTCAGAAGCCGAAACCGCTCCAAGAAAAGGTATGTCGGGGTTTTTTTCCGTGAGAGTTGGGGCGTTTTTTTGTTGCTGATTCTGACGTGGTTTCCATGTCAAAACCAGCACCAAAAAACTCTGCGTGAACTGTCCCTTAGGTTATAAAATAGAATCCTATTCCCCAGACAATAATGGACATATGGAGGAAAAAAACAAGGTACTTTGGGAGCTGCAAACTGGATGAAGACATAATTTAAGCAAGTATTCCTGAACAAATCGATGTACCGGTATCGCCAATAAACGGCTGCTTTCATCAGGCAATATATTATTATGTGCTAGAACACGATTAACTCCCACACTGTAGTAATGTCCATTTATAGCGGGCAGTGTCGAAACATATAAATATTTTTTTAATTCTATTCACAGTATGTGGCAAAGAACTAGCAGGTTTCCAAGGCATGCTGTGCTATATTCAAACTGCAACGTACCCTATCTCTGGCATCTCATGTGATGTTTTTCCCCATTGACTTCAATGAGCAATTCATAGCAAAAGAAATCCACATGTAAAAATAGCACATTTTTCACTAGTTATCATATTGCAATGTGGTTTCCAATAATAACCGTTTTAAGAATATTGCCTGGAATGTATTTATTTTATGTAAACTCTTTGTTTACTGTGTGTTTCATTGGCACTCTTTTTCTGGTTGTACTGTAAAGCATGAGCAGACCGAAAGGCTTTTTTCTTCCCCCTTTTGATAGTGATGCCCATTATGGGACCCTATGATTTTTACTCTCCTGACCACAGCACTAGGTAATGCTCCCAAACCCTGTCAGCACTGAAAAAAAATATCCCTAAGCCCTTTCTGAAACCATTACAGATTTCAGTGCAGTATTTCTACGCGCCAGACATACCATCGTTGAAATAAATGTCGCTTTTCATAAGTTTTTTAAAGTTAACAAAATATCATCTTTGTTTAAAAGTGGCACATGCATTTTCATTGGCTCTTTTATTTGGGACCCCCACAAAGTTATTTACAGACGTAAGAACCTGGCATGGAATATCTTGTTGTACTAGTAATGTCATTATTATCTGCATTGTAATATTGCATTAGTCATTTCTAATGAAAACATCAGATTTATTAGTCATCCATTTAGCATGTTGCGTGTTTAAGAACATTTATTTTCTCCTAGGAAATTGCCTTTAGTGCAAAGTAAAACATAGTAATTGTTAAACTGTTTGTGACCAACAGGTGGCAGTACAATTCCCAGTATTCTTCCAAAGTCATTCTACTGTCCATTCAGGCTTGAAAATAATAACATGGATCTATCAGTACTGTCTCATAATAAATTACATTCACCGGTATTTATGTATAGTTAGTTATTTAATTTTGTTGAAAACAGTTATTTAACATTTATAGGGGATGTTGTTATAAGGAAAATCTTATGTGAAAAATAATTTTAATCATAGAGCCTTATACAATTTACTGTAATCATTTAGATATTCGATGTTGTCACTTTTAAAATTGCTCTGTAGGTTGGGTTTCATATGTTGCAGTAGTAATGCAGGTGGGAGACACAATATGAACTCAGCGAAGGTGGTGAAGAAATGTTCCTAGAACATCTTCTATTGAAAATGAGTTATTTAGATGCATTGTTACCTGGTATCATTGTTCACCACTGAAACAGATCTCCCCATAGTTTAACCTTTTAAGCCACTGTATGTCATGGATGCCTTACATAAGGTCACCATGATCGCGCAGTCATGGTGATCGCGCCGTCACAGGAGCTGTGTCCGTGCTATGAAAAGCAGGAACCTGGCTGTGAACCTGCTGTAACATCCAGGGTTACAGAAACTGCTGATCCCAGCCGTTTAACCCCTTTGACACTGCACTCGCTAATGATGACTCAATCGTGGAGCACCAATGGGTTGCCATGGCAGCCGGGTGCCTAACAAACGCTCCCAGGCTAGCAATATATGCCAAAGTTACAACCTAATAGATTTCCTGTTACTTTAGTACTGAGTATACCAAAGCATTACATAAGTGATCAGGAGGTCGCATTGTAAAGTGCCCTAGCAGGACTAAAATAATTGTTTCATGCAACAAACTACGGCAAAACAGGTTTTTTTTTCTCTTCCCCCCAAAAATAGCTAAAAGTTCATCATAATCTATATGTACCCCAAAAAGGTTCTATTCCAAAAATATGCAAAAGAGCAAGCCCTCATTGTATGGCTGTTGGCAGGGCCGCACCGTCTATGAGGCGAGATGAGCATCTCTCCTCAGGCGGCGACCTGAGGCCTCTCTGAGGGGTCGTCGGCGCCACTGAAACCAGCCGCCACCACCCCTCCTGCACTATAATTGTACCTGCGTCTATAGGACGCAGATACCAATTACATGCATAAGCGCTGCATAAGCGCTGAATGGAGGTGCACGAGCAACGCTCTGGCTGGGGATTCCACTCCTGGAGGAGCCACTGACGTCATTGTCCATTTATGGACAGTCCAAATAGAGAAAATGGGCAGCACAGTAGAACAACAACCTACAACGTAGCAGGGTGCAAGCCTCGAGGAATCCAACTTGAAAATCCCCAGGTATCAGACAAAAAATAGAAATAGAGGCAGCACTCCAAAGATCATATCAAAAAAAGGATTTTTTTTATTCACCCATCAGTGCAGTAGGATGCAACGTTTCAGCTGCTCAATGCAGCCTTTGTCAAGCTTGATAAAGGCTGCATTGAGCAGCTGAAACGTTGCATCCTACTGCACTGATGTGTGAATAAAAAAAATCCTTTTTTTTATATGCTCTTTGGAGTTCTACCTCTATTTTTATTTTTTGTCATATATGGACAGTGACGTCAAGGGCTTTCCCAAGCCAGGAGTCCCCGGCCAGAGAACTTGCATTGCTCTTGCCGAGGACTTCAAAGTTGAAAGCCTGACATCACTGTCCATATATAGACTGTGAAGTCAAGGGCTTCCCCGTGCTCCGCGTTTAAAGTAACTCTCTGCCTGGGGAGCCCTCGATGAGTGGACAGTGAATGCTGAAACAGTTGCTTGCTCTAGCATTGTAGTCAACTGTATCTGAGTCCTGAGGACGTAGATAGAATTGACAGTTGGACATACCACTGGCTGTCCGGCACACCGCCTGGAATCCAGGACTGTCCCGCTGCATCCGGGGTGGTTGGGAGGTATGCTGTTTATGTTCAGTGCTCCAGGCTCTCTTCATTAAACGCTGACAGCCCCTCCCCACTGCTCTGAGTGACAGCTCTAGCATCTAATCATTGCACCGCTAAATTCATCACTCAGAGCAGAAAGTGGCACTTGCAACCGCATCACTGAGGACATCAAATCAGATATCTTTTTGGTAATTCAACTTGCATGACCGACAATCTCTGTACAGAGAATACAGTTATCATCAGTCAAGTACCTGTACCCAATGGTGTTCACAATCTAAATTTCCTATCTAAGGGCTCATGCACACGACCGTAGCCATGTGCACGGCCGTGATTTTCGGGTCGGCCGGCTGAGGACTGTCAGCCGCAAGCCGCCCGCAAATCACGGGACATGCACATGGCCGCGGCCATTATTTTCAATAAGATCGGACCGCAGAACACGGCCGTAATAAGACAGGTCCGTTCTTTCTGCAGTTCGGGCTCCCGGGGCGTGCACGGACCGTAAAAACTACGGTTGTGTGCATGGCCCCATAGAAATGAATGGGGCCACAATTCTCCCGTGGATTTTCGGGGAAATTGAGGCCGCAAAATCACGTTCGTGTGCATGGGGCCTTACACTTACAAATTATGGCCAATTCCATAGGATGCCAATTGACTTATCAGTATGTTTTTGAGTTAAATGCAAAATCTGTACATGGCTTTAGACTTCGTTGCATGGGTTGAAAAATGTCAAATCCAAATAAAGGATTTTATACTGTTTTATTTTGTTTGATTTTCTTTTTTAGTCCTGCTTTGTAAAACTTTGCTGACAGGGGTTACTATAGAACCAAAGTAATAGTGGCATATTTTTGTATTAGCATTTAATATATACATATATGTTGGTTGATAATCTGCATTCCCTGATTAGGTATATTATACCTATTTTTTTGGGCATTTGGCATTCAACATCATAGTTCTTCTCCTGATATGGTTATATAACTTTTCATATGTGAGACTCTTTTTGCTATTTGATGTGGATGATTCTGTATGTAGCCCATATACAGTTATTGATTTGAATTCTCTGTGTAGAATTTTAATATTTGTTGTGGTTCAATAAAATTTTTTACTTTTTCTACTTTTTCAATACCGGTAATAGTATATGACTCCTTTTTTCTGTGAATATATATGATATTGCAGAGTTACTATTTGTTATTTGGAAGGTGGTAATCTGAGTATAGGGTTTGGATGCGACAAGCCAGGGAAGGAAAACTAGGACGGACCAGGGCTCATAGTTTTCAGGAGTAGAACAACAGTTACAAGGTGACAAATGCAAAGGAGCGAGGTGGGAGGGGACTCTAGAAACAAGGCAAAGGTCAGGATGAAGGGCAAGAACTTTACAAACACAAACATGTACCTCAATTTACAGGAAAGTATGTTAGCTGTATTGCTCTTTAAATATGCCTGACATCATCGGCAGGTGTCAGTTTCCATGGCAACCTGACGGGGCCGGCGAATAGAAGCAGGGAGGTGCGACAACAATCCTGAGAGAAAAAAAAGGAGAAAAACACTACAACAAATAGAGATGAGCGAAATTCATCATGTATAATTAACTTTACTGTACAGGATGTTACGGAGACTTTAATCATGTATGTGTTTTATTTCTTACAAGTACCAATCATCATGTATAACACATTGACTTTACTGTACAGGATGTTATGGAGACTTCAATCATATATGGGGTTTTTACTGTCTGGAAAGAGTAAATCTGTAAAAAAAAAAATATGCAAAAAAGGGCATTAGGTCACGGGCAGAAAAAATGTCATAATATAATAAAACAAGGATAATATAAAATAATATGCTTTTGTAGAAATGTATGTAACAAATTCATATAATGTAAACAATGACAATCACAATGTACATATCTGTATAGATAACAAGACATTTTCAAACAGCAAAAAAAAAAACAATTAAATTGAATAACAAATATAAGATATAAATTGTTATTTCTTTTTTTACTCACTTAATTAAGAAAAAACTAAAGTTGAGGAAGAAAGCAGGAGTGGACATATAGGCTGAGCAGTCTGTTCAGCTACACATGGATTCAGGAAGGGAAAGGACCCTCGTTTTTGGTCTTTCATAAATTACACAGACACTGCATCAATCCAGTCAGCCAATCATAGAGCCTCTATGATTGTTTGAGTTTTCCTTTGATTTGTTGATAGCTGATGATGCAGTGCCTGTGTCTGAGCAGTCTACAGACAAAAATGGAGTAGCAAGAGGAAGGCGTCTTGCAACCTCTGGAACAGGTAGATAACCCTTTCACAGGGCGTTAACTACCTTCACTATACTACGGTATTCCCCCACTCAGTGGCGGACACAGACTGCAAAAGGCCCCTGTGCAGATAATGTGCCAGGGCCCCCCCGCCCCCCCCCCAATACCGACAAAGTTACCTAAACATATATATGCATATAAAAATAAACCTTACTAATAAAAATTATGAAGGAAGATTTATATTGTACATTTTATTACCAGTTTAGAACACAAGTAACACATTTTTTTCCGGGTTAAATTCTTATCTAAATTAAGTCCCTAAATGTGGGCAAAGAAAATGAAAAACCTATACTCACCTCCTCCGGCGCCTCCGTTCCCCCTCCGCAGCCCCTATCCCTTTCTGTGTTTACAAAGCTGCTGTGGTGACGCGCGGTCGATGGCACATGACCGCTGCAGCCAATCAATGCCCTCAACAGCGATTTGCTGTGGAACTACTGTCCTCAGCAGCACACCAATGAGGAGTTATTGGCAGCAGCGGTCACGTGCCATCGGCAGCGCGTCACCAGTGCAGCCTTGTACACTTGTAACACAGACCGAGACAGGAGGATGGGGGCTGCGGCGGGTGACGGGCCTCTGTCTCAGTCCTCAGCATCGCGCAGCTGAGAACTGAGTCGGCCAGCAGAGGAACGGGCCCCCTTCCCACGCGGGGCCCTTGTGCAGCTGCACCGGCTGCACATGCGGTATGTCCGCCCCTGCCCCCACTGATGTTATTATGAGCATCTTCACTACCCTAGACCACCAGGGATGTTATCATTAATCTCTTCAGCTGCCCTAGACCAACTAGGCACGTTACCATTAACCTCTTGATGTCCAAAGCCCACCAGGGATGTTAGCCATCGCTACAGGGGAAATAAGGACTATTTAGCTATTTTCCAGAGCAATAAAAGCAAAACTTATTTTTTATTTTTTTTACAGTCATTATTAAACCAATTCGGCACAAATCAAATTCTGTCTGAAGTTCCCAAAAATTTTCGGATTTGTTGGAATTCCAAACTTTTAGAGTTCACTGTGCACGAATTGTCAAATTGGTGACCACCAGTGAGGGCTGGGCAAATTTTACAGGTTATAGAAAAAAAAAAAGGGGAGAAGAGAAGATAAAAAAATTACTATACTCACCACCCACCCCCACTGGTTTCCCGTAGCGACGTGTTCCTGTTGGCCTCCTGAGACCATGTTGTTTTGTTCTATGTGATCACTGCTGCCAATCACAGGCTGCAGTGGTCACATGGGACAAAATTCTGTCTTGTCACCTGCCAGCCCTCCCTCACAGCAATGGCTTCCTGTGCCTGCACAACGAACACACTGACGCTGACTGACTAAAAATTCTTTCTAAAATCTCTCTATAAAATTATTGTAAATCTATCTGTTCTCTAATCTTTTCTACTCACTATGAAACCCACTCACTAACACTAATCCACTATCTATCTGTAGTCTGTGTTTTACTATCTCTCACTCTCTGTCTGACGTCCTCTCTGTATCCCCACAAAGCACCTGGTTGGGCTTTTTATAATGGCTATTACTCATATGACTGTCATTCACTAAGTCATCAGTGTATCACACCTATACCCCTCATGCTTGGCTATGCTAGAGGGAGGGCGGCCTGCAAGGCATTATGGAAGAGCCCGTGTGGCCACCACCCAAGGTCATGTGATCCTTCCCACATGTCTTTTGCCTTCTTCTGTTCTGTAAAATGGCAGCTGCCATTTTAATCGATTTGTACAGGACAAATTTTAAAAGTTTTGGATTTGCTCAAATCTGAAGCTGTAGGGGAAACTATTCACTCATCTATAATAACAATTAATCCAAACTGACAAAAAGGATTCATTCATGAAAAAGAATATGCTTAGTAGTTGGTTACATGAAGTAATCCTGAACACAATCAATGTTTTTGAGGTCTGCGTTATGAGGTGGCTGAATCAATGTTTTTATAAAACCAACTTTTTTGTTTATAAAATGTAACTAGATATTCACAGCAGTGTGCTTAGTGTCATCTTGCTGTAAATTTTATTTTTTCCTAATCTAGCATTTTTCAGAGGTCTTTTGCCTGTACTCATTATCATTCATGATGCCTTCCATTGTTATATATTCCCAAACCTGATCCTCTACGACGCTATATGATGGTTGTAGATATACTTACCTCCATATCTTAGATGTCTAATTTTGGAATTCTAATGCAAATTTCCAAATTTCCAAATTTAGGACATCAGATGCTGTATACGGATATACCCTCCCCTAGACGTGATACTAGATTATCTCTGTAATATTGTGCCATATGGATCATCAGATGGTGGCACACCTTCATATTACAGTGCCACAAGGACTGTGTGGCGCTGTACAGCCTCATGCACATGGCTCTGCCCAGTGAATGAGGCCAAACTAGTGAATGTTAATGGAAATGGTCGACAACTGTATAAATCAACATTGGTAACTTACTTTCAAATTATGTACTTAAGTATTTCATTCATTTATTGCGCCAATAACATAAAAGACTCAAAACAATTAATTTGTAAGACTGCCATTAATTTATCAGCGGTGCAATTACTATATTAGTAGAGAAAAGACTTGCTAACAATCATCAAACTATGTGACTATAAATTTCACTTCACACTTTGGTGATGGTGGGTAAAGGTAAGGTCACAAGTCCACCAGGTGCCTGCACGGTACCCTGATCATGAGCAATTAAAGCGCAAGTACAAATTTTCGACCAAAGGTTAGTTATTTCATAGCCAATTACCCAAACAGCTTCACCCCACTTTGAACTGCTTGTGAAGTGAGGACAGCAATGCATCTGCTCTCTCAATGGATTCCCTGTAGCTTTCCTTCAACTCTATTCATCTGCTTTCTAAAGTACTTACAGCACCCACCTGCCTTTCACCATTTAACTCTTTCATTCATGTTGATGAAAGTCAGACATTTGCATCAAACACTCTTCCAATGTATCCTATTATATATTCTATTTTGCTATCTATATTATGCCTTCTGGGATCTGGTTATTGTTTAGGAAGCGTGACATTTAAAATTGCCACATACATAATATAAAGTGCTTACGTGTTTATAAAGCATTGTTCTACTAAGAGATACCATCACTCTTTATTGGTAAGGCAATTTACAAGGCACTGTTCACATCTCTCACGACAGATACCAGCGGCACACGACAGTCCCCGTTGACTTGCAATGGGGTTCGTCAGGTTCCTTCGAAATGTCCTATATCCAGCGCTATTTCTCCCATCAAATTTGATGGAATCTGCAACGGAGGCTCCAGACAGAGCTTCTCACGCATATGTGAACTAAGCCTAAAGCGAAGACAATAATGAGTATGCGGTATCTCCTGCACATATATACTGTAAATAACAATACAATTAATATGTGGTTCTCATGTTTTGGTTAATTTACGTATAAAAAATAAAAAATAAATCATAATGTTTAACCATTGTTTTCATTTAGGTGCAAATAATGCTTTTTTTATTTACAGCATTTAAATCAAATAAATATATGCTTATTTTTTTAAATAAACTTTGTTTCTCATTCCGTCAAATAGAAAGCTCAGGATTTATTACATCAGCAAGAGTCATTTTATGGAGAAAAAAAAATGGGTCAAATTTCTTAAAAAAATTATGTGGCATAGGCTAAATTCACAAAAATGTCATATGGATGTGTGTGAATCTTTTGCAAGCAGAACCCTTCAAAAAAAAAACATTCTAGAGGGTATGACTAGCCTGGTGTAGGAAACGGTGTATATGCTTATTAAATTTCGCACAATAAATATAAATATATTAATGTGGTGTATGTGCTTCTGCTGTTTAATCCCATATCTACCTTAGAAAATAGTTTGCCACAGTTTTTATAAATGTGCCCCAATATGACTTAATATAAGACAACAATATGCTTCAGCCCATAACAAACATAGAAATAGTTAGCTTTTAGGAGTGTACTATAGATACACCATCATTATTTCAATAAGGCTATGTTCACACTTTGTATGCGATATACAGTATGCACCAAAAAAGCTCCCAGCACATACCCCAAACATATACTTTTGGCAGACATCAGGTGGTATGTGTTAGTATTCATATTTTTGCTGTATGTAATGGTGTAGTGGACGATGCTATTCAATTCAGAGGCATCCAGTAAAAAGAAAAAAACATTTACCTGCAAGGTATAGGTTTTATTATTTACAATGGGACTCTATGGGCGACATATGTTACTATATGCCTATACAGTGGCAAACATTGGAGCCTTCCTTCGGAGGTATTCATCGGGAAATATTTCCGATATACATCTGTGATGGAGGGCTGAAATGCGATCTGAACGGAGCCTTAGGCTTCATACACATCCCTATAGAATGTCACATTGTGAGAGCAGTATATTTCACCACAAAAATTAGATCAAATCCCGTCATGGGAAAGAAGAAAAACCTTTTTTATAAATAAAAACGTTATTTTTTTTAAGTATTTGGCATTCACACATAATACAGCCATGTAAAAAAAAAAAGCCATAATCAATATATGTATAATAAAAAATGTTTTTATGTTAGCTTTTTTTTTTTTATTAACCATGGTTGCATAAAACACTTCAGGTGCTCATTCAACTAAATATTTTGTTACTATGACTGTACACAAAATGATGATAAGTAAGATGATAAGCATGATTGCATAAAAAGTTATAAATGCAGACAATTATATATTTTTTTTATCTATATAAAAAATCACCTGCAGGTCTTGTATGAAAAAAAATTAGCTAATAACATGTGCTATAAGAAGAATTATTTATGTATCAACATTATCTACATACCAGGGAATCTCCTGCCTATTTAAAAAGTAACAGTAAGCAGACTTGATCTCCTACGAAGTGTTTTTTTTTGTGATTTTAGATGTTTATTTTTCTCAAAAATGTCATGTTTTTTGTGCATTATTTATGTGATTTTACAATGTAAAGCCCTTTTTGATATCACATCATACTTTAGTCTTCTGTAGTAATTTGTGATTATTGATGGCCAATGGAAAAACTATGAAATTTGCAGTGACACAAGTGTATATGTATAGGAGCAGTCCTAGAGAAAATGCTGAAAATGTTTTCTTTTCCCTCCACAAAAGCAGCAATAATTTATGTCAAACATTTTTGTAGTGTTTATCTCAAACCCAGATGCCCTTGATGGTTTGTATATGAACAAGACCTTATAATTTAATTAAAAGCAATGGCACTAATCTAGATTAAAATAAGAATATATATTAATCCATATTAAATTAGAATTGCAAAGAGCCTCAAAAGATGAAAAATATAAAAATACCTAAATATATTTGTATTTAGATACAGCAATAAAAGGCATCAACCCATTTATTACATGTACCTGTAGTTATAAGGTGGGGTTATATATTGACAATGTAATGTTAATGGGATTCTTTGGTTTCTATGCATCAATGAACTCAGTACCACATTGTCAATCCCCAAAATACAATCTCATTGATATTAGCTAAATGACATTGTGTATTTTATTATACATGCATGTCTATGTAGAACCTATGATGGCGCACCTTGAACTGTAGACATAGAACATGTTCATATACTGTTGGAGACTAATTTTGAAGTGTCTTCATGTAAAGTTACGAGGAATTTAGGTTGTTACCTGCAACATTAACTATAAAATGTATACATGATAGCAATTTAATAGATTTGTAGTGAAAAGATCCGAGCTCATGCTATTCACATTATAACGTTGTTCGTTTTGGAAAGTCATACCTGTTACACCTAATGCCCACTATTTTACTTGGTCTGTTCATCTTGTGCTGATGGAAGTGTCTTTGTATGCCTCACCTCTAGATGTTTCTTCTGTCCATGTATCACGCAGCAGGGAAGTGAAGAATATATCCATGTCCACAATCAAATTGAAATCATAATAAGGCAGGTAAAGATGGTCAAATCCATTTTCCAGATCTGAAATTTGCATTTTAGAGAACCTATGGAGAAGGGAATGTGTTAAATGTTTGCTTATCTATAGAGATAGCAGAATTGATTTGCCAGGTTTGAGATTTGCAAAAAAATAAAAAATAATTACCATTTTAGTAAATCTATGAGAAGATTATTTGAAGTAATGTAAAAAAAATAAATGTAAGATTTGCTAGTATAATAATCATTACACAGATTGCATATGGCCTCATGTACTATGACCAGTATGACCTAAATTATATTTCTATACATTGTTTTTAATTATATACCAATCAGATATCTTATTAGACTCAATGAAAATAGAATATATTAAAATATATCAACCTGATTTACCCTATGATATCAAAATCAAGAATATCTAATACAATTGAAGTAAAATTGTAATTTAGAGGTTATTTTTAATTGTTTATAATTGCAAATATATATATATATATATATATATATATATATATATATATACATATACACACACACACACACACACACACACACACTCACACAGACACACACACATACATACAAACATATGTGTCAGTGTGTTTATTCTTTTATTGGATTTTGAGTGGCTGTTTAAGCAGATTTTTTTATGGTAATACATGTATGCAATGTATTGATTGATCACATGATAATAATATTATTATATTACAATGTATCATCTATAAAGTGCTTAACTTCTTGAACTTATACCGGATGCCACCTCTTCAATTGCAATCTAAAATTAGCAATGACCAAATTAATTTCCATCTGATGCCCTTTTAATTGTTCACATAAATGGGATTTCTAGCTCTTGAGGACAGATGTCCACACCAAGGACACAACTATCACAATAAAGGCTAATTGGAACCCTGGTAGGCAGTACCGGTACTGGAGCCCAGGATTTATTATGCATAAGACATAAAGTATGCTCTTAACCCTAGAGGTGGTCATCCTTACACAGCTTAATGTGCAGCAGCAGGATAATATATAACCATTCTGTCAACAAATGTCAAGTGACCACTTACTGGAACTAGACTAATAAAGTGGCATTTTTTTAACAATTGATTTGCGGCCTAGTATTCTATTTCTCTTTTGTTAATACATTTATTCCATTCTTGGTAATACGTTTATCTCATGTTCTGAAACTGTTCGCTATTTTTTTTTACTTATTGTGCCAAGGAGATAAAGGAAATGTAAAATATTTGTATTATTATTATTATTAATTATTATTATTATTATTTTTTTATTATTATTATTATTATTATTATTATTATTATTTTTACATTATAGTTTAGACCATATAAAAAAAAATGGAAAATGGTATCCAAGTTTATAGAAAGCTTGTGTACTGTATAGTTTATCTACAGTCTTCTGCTATAGTGATTATTACATTAAATTTTTATTTAGATATTTTTTAAAAAAATGTTTTATTTATAAAAAAATGCTTTAAAGCAAGATACCAATTTATTATTTATTGTTTTAATTTTGGTAAATCATGGTTTTATCCTCTTTCAATTTCTATATTTTTCTTCAAGACATCAAATTGCACTGGCTTGAAGAACACCATTGTTGTACCACAAGATGGCAGTCTACGATGAGGTTTTTCAATTTTTTGAGCTAAAAAGTCAGCTGGGAATTCTTCCATTAGCAAATGACAGCTACCCCAGGTAGCTTGGGTGACATTTGCTTCCCATTATGGTACACACTAATTAATCATTAGCGATCCCAGAAGTATGTAGCTAAAAATCTTCTGTGATGGGTAATCTCAGTGGGCATTCTCAATATTGACACTGTTATGCACATATGATCAAGTCATGGATAAATGTTTGTGGGTTTTTTTCAATTTTGCAGTGTAACAGTGCACAAAGTCAAAAAATAAAGTTGAACTGAATAAAGAAAGTTGCATGATATTTTCTTCTACATTGCAAAGCTCCATAGAAACACCAGGCTTTCTCTACCTGATAGTGGTCTACCAATGCAATGCTAGTAAAGTCCATTAAACTTGGCAGGGCTCCCAAATTATGTGGGAACTTGAGTGAGTTTGGTGAATCTCAGTTCTCCTTCATTAACTGTTTATAATCCCACAACAGGGAATGTCACAGTGGATGCATCTAGATGTCTGTGGGCTGCTGGGTTACCCTCTCATGTTGCAGCCATCTGCTCCTAGCGGATGTCTAAATGAACATAGACACCACAGGGATAGAGGATTATTCAGTCATGTAAAAGACTCACAGAGATTTCATTTTATAGACCTGTTCTTTAATGTTCTGAAGTAGCTGGCAAATGTTTCACAAAGGCATGTAAATGTGTTTCGAAATATTTCTAGTCAAAAATGTAAATTAAGAAAATCCATTAGGTTCCACCAACACGTTATATTGGTTTGCTGATCAAATCCTAAATAGACTTAGAACATCTAATCTGAAATATGTGGTTGTTCGGTGTGTAAAATAGATTAATACATCAAGGAATGACTAAGATTATTGCTATGTGTATCAATGTAATAAGCAAAGCATAAGTCAAATAGACATAAATGTATATTTAAAATGTTTCTTTTGTGCTCTGTAATTCAATAGGTTTACCTACCGGCCTTTGGAAGACAATGAATAATATATTGTGACATCCCAATGACAAAGTCAGCTCTGCTACATTGACAGACTCGGCCCTGCTACATCTGTTTGTGATATTTGTGCTCATTTTAATCAATGTGTGCCTCAAGAACCTCACATAAGCTTCATACATATGGAAAAGGACATATTGATCTATGGGCTGTGCTTTATGGTCACCGCTTTTCGTGTATTTTGTTTGATCTATAGTAAAACATAATATACAATTCTTAAATGTGACATCAAAAGTGGGAATAAAAAAATAAAGGAGGATTTACATCAAGATGTGTGTGTGTGTGTGTGTGTGTGTGTGTGTGTGTGTGTGTGTATATGTATGTATATATATATATATATATATATATGTATATATATATAAACATAGATTATGTACATTATCTGAGTCCTTAGAGATGACATGCACTAATTCAGGAGGCAGCCATTTTTTCTTACAAAGGCCGGAATGTAATTATTCTATATTACTGAATATTTCTGTAAAATGCTCCATCTGCCCTTTATTTGGCATACATCTAGACATGTTTCATTGGATCTCCCCTTTCTGGTGATATTGGGACAGTTGTGTGGGTTCTGCCTCAGTACATTGGAAGATCAAAAGAAGAACTACCACTGAGAGGACTGCTGGCTGCAGTAAGAGAACCAATCTCCATAAAGAAGTGAGATTAGATGAAGGTTTGAAAGCGTTCCACAAGGTCAAGGGGGGAAGTGCCTCTGATTTGGAATTTTATTCATTACTTTCTGTCTTTTGATCAGCTTCTTTGGTACTAAAGCGGCACAAGCTAAACCTCAAGGGTTAATATTTTGATTACTCCATTAGAACGCAATTGTGTGCTTCTAAACAGGCAGATGTCTTGGAAATGTGAAATGTTATCTTTGTCAATAAGAATGCTATACGCCTAAGTCTATTCAGAATCTTCATTTATGACGACTCATTTGTTTCTCCCATTCATGACCAATTCTATCTATCTATCTATCTATCTATCTATCTATCTATCTATCTATCTATCTATCTATCTATCTATCTATCTATCTATCTATCTATCTATCTATCTATCTATCTATCTATCTATCTATCCATCTATCCATCTATCCATCTATCCATCTATCCATCTATCCAACTATCTATCTATCTATCTATCTATCTATCTATCTATCTATCTATCTATCTATCTATCTATCTATCTATCTATCTATCTATCTATCTATCTATCTATCTATCTATCTATCTATCTATCTATCTAATCTCTCTGTCTCTATACAATCACCCCATCCATCCTTGCTATGGTAGTGTTCGGAGAGCTCAGAGCCAAATAAATATATATTGGACTACAATGATATAGGATATGAAAACAGAAAGCAGGGTCATACACGTAATAGATTTATATATATATATATAATAAGAAAGAAAGGAAGAAAGAAAGAGAGAGAGAGAAAGAGTGATTATTGCAATGTTGATTCAATTTCACTGTCTAAGTTGTTAATACAAATTGCATTTTAACCCATTAAAAAAATTATCTCTGTGGAACAATTTAACAGAACTGACCGTGTTGACGATGATCATGACATTGATGATCATTATTATTATTCGTACAATCAATCAACAAATGTGAGCCTTCTTTCCTGTCTCGTCTGAGCGTACATTCCTGGATTTATGACAGTGAGAGTTCTTTACCAGCATTAAACAGAAGCCTATTAACCCTCAGTACATCCATTCATATAATCACTGTGCTACCTATCATTAAAAGCATCTGTCCAGCGTCATAGAAGATTCAGATGAATATGAATGCATGACACACTGTATGTAGTGGTTGCGGTTTACACCTAAACAGATTTTGGTGGATTGACAGTGTGTTGTGCATACATACATCTACATATACTTTAGGACTTGACACTATAAGTTTATGTTCACACGGGGCAGATTCGTTGTAGAAATTTCTGCGAAAGTCTCATTGTCTTATGTGAATAGGATATGTAGAAATCCATGCACATGCTGCAGAAACAAGCCCATTCAGAGGAACGGAATGTATTTTTCAGTCGCAGAAATTTTTGCATTGAACTTGCCGTGTTTGGCAAAAACAGTCTAAAATATTTTCGCACGGACTAAACTTTGCAACTTTTTTTTTCAATTTTAAGCTGCACCTGCCACTTTAAAAACAGGGGTGCAGCTTAGCAAAAGAGGCGAGGACCGACAAATTTACTATAATTTACGCCAGAAAGTGGCGTAAATTGTAGAATAAATCTGCACTGGCTCGTAAGAAATGAAATTCTTGATAAATTCCCACCAATATCCAGAGATACCACTGCCTGGTACTATAATTTATTTGCTAGGTTCAAAATTTGCTGCAAATCAGAGTGATTCCCATATGGTTCAGTGCTGCAGCGAATAGGTTCCATTACTCAATATCGAGACATAGGACACTATGGGGAAAATTTATTAAGTCTGCCATTTCATATGCCAGTCTTAATCTAAAGAGCCCTAGAGTAAGATACAGCTAAATAATTAACCCCTTGGTGCAGTGGCCATTTTTCAGTTTTCATTTTTGTTTCCAAAGCTTTTTTTTCCCCCGTCAACATAGCCGTATAAATGCTTGTTTTTTTGTGGGATGAGTTGTAGTTTTTCACAGAACCATTTATTGTACCATATAACGTACTAGTTAACTGATCTAAAATTCTCTGTGAGAAGTGGAATTGGAGAAAAACTGTGATTCCTCCATTGTTTTTTGGATTTCGTTGTTACGGCTTCACCATGCGGTAAAAACACAACATATTAACTTATTTCTGCAGGTCAATATAATTGAGTTGATGCTAAATTGATATATGGTAGTTCTTTTTATGATGTACTACTGTTACAAAGAAAATAACATTTAAAAAAAAAATAATCTTTCTGTCGCCAAATTCTGAGACTCAAAGCATTTTTGTTTTTCTGACGATGGAGCGGTGAGAGGGCTTGTGTTTCGCAGAGGAGCTGTTATTTTTATTACTACCATTTAGAGGTAAAAGTGACTTTATTATCACTTTTTATTAATTTTTTGGGGAAACGAGGTGAGCAAAAAACAGCTATTTTGGTACTGTGATTGTTTTTTTTCTACAGCATTTATCTGGCAGGTAAAATACTGTAATATTTTAAATGTTCAGACTTTTATGGATGCGGTAATATCAATTATGCTTGCTTTTTTATTTTTTACATAATTTTTTCGGGGAAAATGTTTTTTTTAACTTTTAATATTTTTTATACATTATTAAATATTTTATTCAACAGTTTTTTTTAACTTTTTTAGTTGCCCGAGGGGGGTTGAATAAGTGATCGTTTGATCGCTGGTACAATACACTGCAAGATAGTGAAATGTATTCCAGCTACGAGCTGGCATAGATTTCCGCTATCATTTATGTTAGTCTCTGACGTAAATTATAGTGCGTTTGATGGCCCATGGAGGCCCCACCCCTAATTCTAAGCTACGCCCACTTTTTTTTTACTTGGTGGAGGGGGGTGTAAAATGGCAAAAAGTTGCAATTTCTTGTGAAAATATTGCAGCACCATAATATCCAACTTTTTGACGCCATCATCCTAGCATAGATTCTATTGATAAATTCTCTCGTCTTGTGTTGGTTCCTCTAAAATTTTGTATACAGAACAGAGTTGTGAACAGATAATATATTTTTATATCAGAGTACAGAGGACATGCAAAGGTGGGACCCCAAACTAAAAATAGGGCCACTTTAGGCAGCACATTGTTATAAACACCCTACGGTGCTGATAATCCAGGGACAGAGGGAGAACTGAAACGTAGCGTAAATGTCAAACCATCCTGACTTATGTATCAAGCATAAAACAAAATCAAGCTTGGAGCTTTAAAGAAGCACTCCCCGTTTGTTTGTTTTTATTTCCCCCTCCATTTGTACATTGGTGTTTCAGTGGGGTGCTGTTTGCAGAAATATTTATCGATCCGTGCATCACATCGTTTTCGGGTCCAGCGCTGCCCAAGTGATCACATTCTGACCTGGTCTGGAATCGCTGTGCTTTTGAGAAAACCAGAACTCAGGCTCTCAATGCATTCCTATTGGAGCCAGAACGAGGCTCCATAAGAATGCATTGAGAGCCTGAGTTCCGGTTTTCTAAAAACCAATGATTCCAGACCAGGTCAGAATGAAGATCACGTGGGCAGCGCTGGACCCGAAAACGACGTGATGCACGGATCGATAAATATTTCTGCACACAGCACCCCACTGAAACACCAATGTACAAATGGAGGGGGAAATAAAAAAACCATCTTAAATATTAATGGGAAAAGGGAAATGGGGAGAAAAGGTATGTGGCTCCGTGGAGAGTATCATATAAAATAAAAAAACATTTATTAGAAAATAATTGTTGTATTTAAAAAATCCAATGTCAGTCAGTGGCATTAAGTGCAGATGTCCCCTAACTCTGCACTTGGGACAAATAAGTCTATAAGTTCAAAGGATGCTCTGCAATAGTGTGAGTTGGACAAGAACACAGGAGTATAAACTGCTAAGATATGTGTGGATCACCGATCCCCAGTATGGATACCCACAATTGGTTATTATGTAAAATAGAGATGATAACCATAGGGTATAGAGACTCCAGATTGTTGTAGTGTGTTAATTGTGAGTTGTTGGAGTTATAAACAATATATCATATGTGCACTGCTTATTGGGTACAATTACCAATGTCTTCCTACAGCACAAACACTGTTATTGTACAGAGTGTATGCTGCGTTGGGAGCAAAAAACCCATGTATTGCCACAGTATTGGGAATTGACACTTCGTGTGTTCGTGTATCCAACACACTAAAGGGTCATCAGTGTATGCATTGCCGTTTTATATGAAAAATAATTGTCAAACTAAAAATAATTGTCCAACTATTGCTTACAGTAGAGCAAAGTCTCTACACCGAGCTGCAGAATTGAAGCCCAGCAGTGGAGAGGCCCCGCTATAGAAGCAGTGAGGTGTGTAACCAGCAGCAATGCTGTCTGTATCACGGTGAGTACAGAGGGCAGCGGGTTGGAGACCATGAATCGGTAAGTGTCACTCTGGATGGTTGTAAGACAGGCCCCCTATGCTCAGCCGTCACTCCACAAGTCCTGCTCAGGGTAAGTCTGGAGAACGGTGAGCACATGCGCCGGAAAAACGCTATGTGATTAACATAGACAGTTTAAAGCCTCACTGGCTGTGTCTATGTTTAGACACAGTATGATATTGTATTTAAAAGTGTGCTGGTTATCATATTGCAGAGGATGGGAGAACTTGACATTGGTTTGATAAAAAAGTGTCTAAACTGGGTGTTACAGACGGCATTGCTACTGGTTACACACAGGGGTGGGATTACAATTTTTAACAATAGGTTCCCTGTTTATCGGACAAAGACATACGCGCTGCAGGGGGGGGTCACGGTGTTTTGCGGTGTATTGCGCCATTGAAAATGATTCTAATAATAAAATAAAACAATTACAATATTCCAAATACCCCCTACATTAGAGTGGTCTCTAAATAAAGAAATTCCCTGTCCCGAATGCTTTAGTGTGGATTGCCACACTATGTATATAATTACATAAGCGTACAGACCTACCCACACATATTAAACTCACCCATTACATATAGGCCTATATGGGCACATTCAATATCCTAAGCGTGCTCAGCCCTTTAAGTTAGGCTGTGCACATGAGAAGGGTGGAGGACAGTGCGGAGTGCACAGCAAGCCCCGACAACTCTCCCGGCTAATGCACAGACACGATGCCAGGAGCAAGCTCAGTACATATATACAGCACCAGAACAAAGCTCAGTACATATATACAGCACCAGAACAAAGCTCAGTACATATATACAGCACCAGAACAAAGCTCAGTACAAATATAAAGCACCAGAACAAAGCTCAGTACAAAAGTACAACACCAGAACCAAGCTCAGTACATACATACAGCACCAGAACAAATCTCAGTACATAAATACAACACTAGAACCAAGCTCAGTACATCTATACACAACACCAGAACCAAGCTCAGTACATATATACAACACCAGAACCAAGCTCAGTACATAAATACAGCACCAGAACAAAGCTCAGTACATATATACAGCACCAAAACCAAGCTCAGTAAATATATACAAAACAAAAAGAAAGCTTAGTACCTAAATACAACACCAGAACCAAGTTCAGTACATATATACAGCACAAGAACCAAGTACAGAACTTATATACAGCACCAGAACAAAGCTCAGTACATATATACAGCACCAGAACAAAGCGCAGTACGTATATACAGCACCAGAACTAAGCTCAGTACATATATACAACACCAGAACAAAGCTCAGTATATATACTAGTCCTTCTCAATTAATTTATTTCAGTAATTCAATTTAAAAAGTGTCTCTCATATATTATATAGATTCATTACACACAGAGGGATCTATTTCCAGCATTTTTTTTATTGTAATGTTGATGATTATGGTAACAGTTAATGAAAACCCCAAATTTAAGAAATATTATATAAGCCCAATTTCACAAAAATGATTTTTAATACCGAAATGTTGTCCTACTAAAAAGTATGTCCAGTATCTGCCTCAATACTTGGTCGGTGCTCCTTTTGCATGAATTACTGCATCAATAGTGTGGCATGGAGGCGATCAGCCGGTATCACTGCTGAGGTGTTATGGAAGCCCAGGTTGCTTTGATAGTGGCCTTCAGCTCGCCTGCATTGTTGGGTCTGGTGTCTCTCATCTTCCTCTTGACAATACCCCATAGATTCTCTGTGGGGTTTAGGTCAGGTGAGTTTGCTGGCCAATCAAGCGCAGTGATACTGTGGTTATTACACCAGATATTGGTACTTTTGGCAGGGTGGGCAGTTGCCGAGTCCTGCTGGAAAATGAAATCAGCATCTCCATAAAGCTTGTCAGCAGAAGGAAGCATGAACTGCTTGAAAATGTCCTGCTAGACGCTGCGCTGACTCTGGACTTGAAATAACACAGCGGACCAACACCAGCAGATGACATGGCCCCCAAACCATCACTGACTGTGGAAACATCACACTGGACCGCAAGACACTTGGATTGACGCCTCTTCACTCTTCCTCTAAACTCTGGGACTGAGATTTCCAAATGAAATGCAAAATTTACTTTGTGAAGTTTCCACAGTCAGTGATGAAGCAACCTGGGCTTCCATAACAGCTCAGCAGTGCCACAGACTTATCACCTCCATGCCATGCTGCATTGATAACACCTCAGCAGTGCCACAGGCTGATCGTCTCCATGCCATTGATGCAGTAATTCATGCAGAGTCAGAGCCCCGACCATGTATTGAGGGCATATACTGCACATACTTTTCAGTATGACGACATTTCGGTATTAAAAAAATCATTTTTTAGATTGGGCTTATATATTATTCCAATTTTCTGAGACACTAAATTTTGGGTTTTCATTAACTGTTCCCACAATCATCAACAGTAAAAAATCAAAATGCTGGAAATAGATCACTCTGTATAATGAATCTATATAATATGTGAGAGACACTTTTTGAATTGAATTGTATATGTTTTGAGCTTGGTTGTTCTGATATATATGTACTGAGTTTGGTTCTGGTGGGTATATATGTACTGAGCATGGTTCTGATGCTGTATTTAAGTACTGAGCTTTGTTCTGGTGTTGTATTTATGCACTGAGCTTGGTTCTGGAGTTGTATATATATACTGAGTTTGGTTCTGGTGTTGTATATGTGTATGAGTTTGGTTCTGTTTCTGTATATATGTACTGAGTTTGGTTCTGGTGTTGTATATGTGCTTGGTTCTGATGCTGTATATATGTACTGAGCTTGGCTCTGATGTTGTATATATGTACTAAGCTTGATTCTGGTGCTGTATATATGTTCTGAGCTTCTCTTTGGTACTGTATATATGTATTGGGCTTGGTTGTTTGAATATAACTCCAGAACCAAGCTCAGTACATATATACAGCACCAGAACAAAGCTCAGTACATATATACAGCACCAGTACAAATAAAGCTCAGTACAGAGATAATTTGCAAATTTAGTTTAACCCCTGCCATATAAGGTTTTATGGAATAAAACTACAGCTCCCAGTATAGCCAGAACAATGGTAAGGATATGATGGGAGTTGCAGTTTCACAAAAAAGAACGATAAACACATCATCTCGCTGCAGATCATACAGTGACTACAGTACTGATCAGTCACAGGAAGAATAAACATTTACATTTAGTGACTCACCGGTGACGAATTCTCAGATTCTAGTCATTCTCTTTACTTTTCCATCTGGTCCAGAACTCTATGATGCCTCCTGGCCATGACTCATTTCTGCGGAAATGGGTAAATTTGCTGCTCAGATATCTTCGGAAGCTCACTTTTTCAACATTTCTGCACCTATAAACAAAGAGCAAATTCTTATGGTACCACACTCTATGCCTCCAAATATAATAGTATCATACACTGTGTCCCCGAATATAATATATAACCTATAGATTTACGGGTACAATTAACACAAAAAAGTGTGGCGGAAAGAATATAAATTTTATTGACATATATCACAAACAATTAAAAATGAGTCATACAGAGCATGAAAAATAAAAACGTTCAAAAGTCGCAGGGAGTACAGGTACAAAAAAGATGGGGACAAAGTCCAGTGAGTGTAGCAACCAGACTAATTATATTGTTGTGTGGTCTACAAATATAATATAATATATTATAATATAATAGCGATACACACTGTGCGCTAGAATATAATAGTAAAATACACTGTGCCCCTGAATAAAATTGTGTCAAACACTGTAAAGTCTTGCATCACACACAGTGCCCCCTGTAGATAATGCCCCTCATAGAGCCCTCTGTAGATAGTGCTCCCAGCAGAGTCCTCTGTAGATAGTGCTCCCAGTAGAGCCCTCTATAGATAGTTCTCCCCATAGAGCCCTCTGTAGGTAGTAGTGTTCCCAGTAGATAGTGCCCCCTGTAGCGTTCCCTGCAGACAGGGCCCCCTGGGACATTCACTGTAAGGCTGGGTTCACACGACCTATTTTCAGGCGTAAACGAGGTGTATTATGCCTCGTTTTACGCCTGAAAATAGGGCTACAATACATCTGCCCATTCATTTGAATGGGTTTGCCGACTTACTGTGCCGACGACCTGTAATTTACGCGTCGTCGTTTGACAGCTGTCAAACGACGACGCGTAAATGGACTGCCTCGGCAAAGAAGTGCAGGGCACTTCTTTGCCACGTAATTTGAGCTGTTCTTCATTGAACTCAATGAAGCACAGCTCAAGATTTACGAGCGTCTCAGACGGCTCGCAAAATGTGAGGAGGAGCATTTACGTGTGAAACGAGGCAGCTGTTAACAGTCTGTCTTTTCACACGTAAATGCCTCTCATCGTGTGAACATACCCTAACGTTCCCTGTATAATGTCTCCAGTAGATAAAGCGCCGAATGGCGAGGCGTCATGTACCTCGCCAATGCAGCCCTAGTCAACTCAATTGTATCCGCGTCCTA
The DNA here is from genome assembly GCF_050947455.1 of Rhinoderma darwinii. NCBI lineage: Eukaryota > Metazoa > Chordata > Amphibia > Anura > Rhinodermatidae > Rhinoderma > Rhinoderma darwinii. The sequence continues at coordinate 93,741,475 of NC_134694.1, forward strand.
AGGACGTGGATACAATTGAGTGCAGGGGACCGGTTCCAGCTTCCCGCTTCAACCGCTTCTGCGAACCGGCTCTCATTTTAACAACCGGTTCGGGAGAACTGGGGTGAACCGGCCGGATCCCACCCCTGGTTACACACCTCACTGCTTCTATAGCGAGGCCTCTCGACTGCTGGGCTTCAATTCTGCAGCTCGGTGTAGAGACTTTGCTCTACTGTAAGCAATAGTTGGACAATTATTTTTCGTTGGACAATTATTTTTCATATAAAACGGCAATGCATACACTGATGACCCTTTAGTGTGTTGGATACACGAACACACGAAGTGTCAATTCCCAATACTGTGGCAATACATGGGTTTTTTGCTCCCAACGCAGCATACACTCTGTACAATAACAGTGTTTGTGCTGTAGGAAGACATTGGTAATTGTACCCAATAAGCAGTGCACATATGATATATTGTTTATAACTCCAACAACTCACAATTAACACACTACAACAATCTGGAGTCTCTGTACCCTATGGTTATCATCTCTATTTTACATAATAACCAATTGTGGGTATCCATACAGGGGATCGGTGATCCACACATACCTTAGCAGTTTATACTCCTGTGTTCTTGTCCAACTCACACTATTGCAGAGCATCCTTCGAAACTTATGTACTTATTTGTCCCAAGTGCAGCGTTAGGGGACATCAGCACTTAATGCCTCTGACTGACATTGGATTTTTTAAATACAACAATTATTTTCTAATAAAGGTTTTTTATTTTATATGATACTCTCCATGGAGCCACATACATTTTCTCCCCCTTTCCCTTCTCCCATTAATAATTGATACATTTCATTGGTGGTGCACACTGAGTGTGACTCTTTTTGTTATAATTATTTAATTCATTAATTTTGAGGGCAGTTGCCCACTTTATCATGTTCGGATCTTAAATCCACAGCGTGTCAATTTTTGCTGCGTTTTCGTTGCTTTTCTGTCTCGGGTTTTCCCTATTGAATTCAATCTGGATGTAAAACCCGCAACAAATAACCAAGTGTTGCAAATTTAGCAAAAGAATCGTAATTTAGAAAAAAAAAGATTTCTTACAGCCCGCCATTGTCATAGCAATCCTATCTTCTGTTCTTATTCCAGGCTGGCCTCCTGGGATAACGTTTCGTCCGATGTGACTGCTGCAGCCAATCACAGGCTGCAGCAGTCACATGGGCTGCAGCATCATCCCGGGTTGCTGGATTACTCGTAAACAGAGAGATTATGAATTTGTCCAGGGAAAGTATGAAAGTTTTTTTTGTTTTCTAGCACTGCCTTCTACAGCAGCAGTTCCACCCGAAAAACTGCACCACAATGTTGTGAGGTTTTTCGGACAGAATGTTCTGCGGGTTCTAGGTCGGATATACTGCATAGTTTTTACGCAGTGTATCCGATTCGTGGGAACCAAGTACACAGCGTATTGGACCCGTAGGAACCCGGCCTTCTGGTTAACCTAGCTGGTTCCCTTGCAAGCCCTACTCCCTACTCCAGAGCCATGGTTTCCATATTTTTGGGCTAACATGGCTAACTAAAGTCAAAGCTGAAATGCCAATAATTCTGGAAAAACAGTAAGGTCTAAAAATAATGATTTTCATATCTCCATTTATGGGGAATTTAAGTTTTTGCAATTTGTGATAGTGATTGGTAAATACCTTAAGTTTTAAGTCGGTGATCCTGTACTTTCCCATCTTTCAATGGAGGACTGTTTGGTTCCTTTCATTCCTTCACACCATAGCTCCATGCTGATGGTTTGCCTGTTCAGTCGTTACCCAAGCCCTATCTCATGGTTTCCATATTTCACACTGGATTGGAATAATGAATTTAATGACATGCAAATACCTTGCAATAAAAAAGTAAATGCTGCTCTTCAATGAAATACAGTAAACATTTTTTTTTAAGAGACAAAAATTATGCACTGCATAAAAGGGATGTAACTGTATGCCAACTTCTTTTTTTCGATCCATCAAATGGATGGCTACTATAATAGACCACTCAGGTTCTGTTTACATCATATTTGTGATGAATGTTTAGCATGTATGCCGATAAAGCCCTGATGTACATGCTAAATGTGTCTGTCAGGAAAACGCCTGTTCCCTTAAGGTTACCATGACTATGGTTCTGGCTTGTGGGCAGTTCTTCTTTTATCTTGAGACTATCTCTCTTCTCTGTCCTTCTGCCAATCAGCTGTGGTGTTGTATTTATACCTGTCTTTACCCACCTGTCTTTGCTTGTGAATTTTCCTGTCTTCAGGTGTCTGATCGAGCTTCCTACATTCCTTGCTCTCCTGACTTCTGGACCTTTTGGAAACTGACATCGGCTTGTCTCTCGTTAACCCCTTGTTTGCTTATTTTGGATTATCTGCTCACAGCCGGTTTTGACCCTTGCTATTCCTGATATCCGCTTGCCTTCTGATTTGGACTTTCTGTTTAAACCCTGGCTGTCTGGTTTCCTGCTGAGGTTAGTCTGCATTGTACCTCCTATCCAACGCTGAACTCTGCCAAGACAACCTGGGTCCTAAGTAGCAAAGTCCATCCCACCTTGCGGTCGGCTCTGGCAAACACCTTAGGGTCGCCTTAGACCTTGTTGATCAGAGTTGTGACAGATTCGAGGTTGCCGTTTTATGAGCATAATCTCTCCCGGCACTCTTCAGCAGCCTTTGGGGAATCGCTCAAATTGCAATTCCATAACAGTGTCCATAGGGCTACATTGGCCCGACGGAGGCCAAAAGAGTGCCTTTTTGTTCTTTGTAGGGCTAGTATACATCGGTATGCTTCTTTTTTTAAGTTTAATATAATGGGCTCCTGCAAAAAAGACTTACCCTGCACAATACATTTTTTTTTTATCTTGGGAGCTTATAGGTGACAATATGCTACTGTATTGCATATGTCACAGGCATTCATTAAACGTATACATCAGAAGTTTTTCAATCTTTTTTTATGATGTTTATGTTAAGTGGATGCCATAATAGTCTACAGGTGATAGATGCCTTTGACGGATGCCTAACAGTGGCATCTGTCACCCATAGACTATTATGGGATTCGTTTAGCGTATACGTCAGGAAAAGGTCATGAAGGTTCATGATGCAGACGTTAAATGGATCCCATAATAGTCTATGGGTGACAGATGCCAGATTAAAGGCTTCTATTTAACGTATGCATTTAATTTTAGATTATTTTTTTCCTTTTATACTTCAAATGGTTCCAAACATAAACTATGCAAATGTATGCAAACATATATCAATATATGTTTGGATATGTCTATCCTTGACTTTCATTAGAAAAAAAATATATATATATATATCTGAATGTATACAGTTTTTTTGGTTGTTATGGTGTAACCTCCAAAACAGCAGGACGTTGCCGCATCATTACAAGCATACATGTCATGCTGATCGTGCAGGCACAGCAAGTGTGCCTGTGCAATCATGAGTGCGGATATGGTTGTAAAACAGAGCTCTAATCTCTGGCATTAACCCCTTGAATGCTACAATCAAAGCTGATCACAGAATTCAAAGCAAAAATGAGAAGGGAGGACCTCGATCGAGGGATAGAACTTATATCGACGGACAGCCCTGTGTCTATTGAAGGAGGCCCAGGCTGTCTAACCATATTTCCTGTTGTTAGGGCATACTCAGGTTTGCCCTAACAACATCCTGTATACGATCAGTACATAGGCTAATGTACAGGCATATAGATATATGCCAGTAAATTAAAGTTAAAAAAAAGTTTACATTAAAAATCACTTATTGGATTAAAACAAAAAAAACCTGTAAATTAATTTAAAAAAGTAATGTTGAGTAAAAAAATACACACAAATGCAATTCTTTTTACAATAAATAAACTTTATTGAATGTAAGTCCCAAAACATAAAATAATATACACATATTTGGTATTATCACGACCGTAACAACCTGCACAATAAATTGATAGCATTATTTATCAGGAATGGTGTAAACTGTAAAAAAAAAAAACGAAAACTGCAGCGGAACTGCTTTTATTCTGCATTTTTGCCAAAATAAAAATGTATATAAATTTAAATATAATGAAAATGTACCACATAATTACATACATATAAAGTACAACTCGTCCCACAAAAAGCAAATTCTTATGCAGCTACGTCAAACAAAAAATGAAAAGTTATGAGCGCCGAGATGCAAAGTGGAAAAAATCAAACAATTGTATTGTCCACCACGCTACAATACTCTGTGACCTTAAAAGGTTAAGGCCTTATTAAGGCGAGCGTGTCTGTTGGGCATCAGCAAAAAATGGACATTTCAACGGACAGCACACAGACGTAAAATACGGTCATCTGAATAAGGCCTAAGGGCATGTTCAGACGTGGCGGAATTCTTCCGCTGCAAATGTTGGTTCAGATTTGGGGCAATTACGCAACGAATCTGCACCAACATTTGCATATTTGACAGGTAATTCAGACGTTGCAGATATCACAGCGGACTTGCCATAGATTTCAGTTTTTGCATTGCAAAGGCTGAAATCCGCAGTGAAATTCCGCTTCTTCTCCGCAACAGACAGTGCATGCTGCGGACTGAAAATTCTGCACTGCAGCCTATGGTCCGCAGCGGACTTTTCCGCAACGTCTGAACTAACTTGCCTAAAAATGTATTGAAACAAATGTAAAAAACGGCCGCTGGAGAATTCCACTGCGGACTGTCCGCAGCGGAATTCCACAGCAATTCCGCCATGTCTGACAGACTTTGTTTTGTAGGTTGTGAACCACTTACAAATACAAGTGGTGTTGAGCCACACTGAATATTACAATTGAAAAAAGTCTATCAAAGTTATGATCAATCGATATGGTTTTTATCCTAGTGTCAACTTCCAGTGATTTGGTTTCGGCCCTAGTAGCAATTTCTAATAATGCCATGATCCCCCATTACTATCTATAGCTGACAAAAACTAGCAAGCCACGTACATGAGCCCAAGAGCCACATGTAACTCTTCGGGGATCACTACATTAGGACATAAGATTTTTTTTTTAGTTAATAAAAGTTTTTGACAGACATATGCATCTGTATCGACATACTGTTGCATACTTTGTTTTGCTGAAAAAGAGACAAAAACATACATATACCTCATCTGTGTGCCACAAATGTGCCGTAAATATAGCCTTAGAATTTGAATTTTACTATATTTGCACTGGCAAATTAATAAAAGTAGGTGGAACTAAACTATAGCTTGACTAAGTTGGTGCATCAGGTCTGTCTTATTTCATACAGAATGACTGAATACATATTTTAGGCTAAAATAATGTTACATTTAACGTTATTTACCTAAAATTTATATAATTTTAATAATTGTAGTTATAGTTATAAAATTATAGCTATATAATGTATCAATTTTATATAATACAATTTCTACTTTTTGATGTTTGCTATTATATGTTTTTTGTTTGTGTTGTTTTTGTTGTCAGTGGTTTTTTTTTTCTTTCATTTTTACAAGCTCATTTTTTCCTGTAATTGTGTTTTATCTGGCTGGCGTCTGCTGCTTCCTATTAGAACACTCCTTTTGAAAACACATGTGGTGCTGTTTATTAGTTAAATTCATGCCTTTGCCCATGAATTTCATATGCTGTTAAAAAACAAACTTGACAGGCGTGAAGTGTCCTACTGGAGTATCTTACCCACAAATTGAGAAACATGTTTTGACCTCAAATTTCCTTCGAAAAATGTAATTTTATTTGTTGTAACATATAATTTGCAGTTTGCTTTTGTCGAGGAGTCATAGCATCAGGCATGATCCCTGATGTTTAGATTTTAGTTTACTATGTACATTTAATTGAAAATATGCTTCTTTATAGGTTTACATTACCAGCTTTTAAAGACCGTAGAGAGCAGAATTTGGGAGTCGGAAAGCCAGCTATTGCAAAAGCAGAGAAAGCAGACCAGCCTTTTTATTTCTTGGCAATTTGTATTACACTAATTCATTTTCCACTGTCTGTCAAAATTATTGTAAAATACTTCAAAAGTATGTTAGTATGATGCAGCACAAATTAGCCTAGTCTATTTCACATACATGTATTTGTATTTAACCATCCATGAAAACAGATGCCAGTGCTTTGTTCCTGCTGACATGGCTCAAGTAGAATTTGACAATATTGGATCAGTCAAAAATATTAACATATGCACATATGAATTTGATGATCCCATTGAAAAAAAAACAAAAACCCTCGAATCCGATTTCAGCCTGCATGCCATTAAAATAAGGTTTAATGCTAGTGATTTTTCTCTCTAGTTTCCAAAAGTATGGCTTATAATGTCATTTAATTTAATTAATTAATTAATTAGAAATATATAAACAATATATTTTTTTTTTATAGATAAAAATTAACCTCCAACTATGTTCACACCATCTTCAGGCCTTCCGATCAGTGTAACTAATTGAAATGGTCCGCTAAACATTTGTCCTAGACTATTGGCTTAAAGGGGTATTCCCATTTCATATATGGATATGCCATAAATGTTCAATAGATGTGCGTCCCTCCTCTAAACTCCTACCTTCTCATGCTGTCACTGGGCTCCGGCCACTGCATTGCGAGGTGGCCGGATTTCCTGGAAACAGCGGATTGCATTTTGTAATGCTGCTTCCGATACTCCCATAAAAGTGTATAAGAGTTACAGAGACAGCGTGACACAGCGAGATACACTGTTTCAGGAACTCGGAAGCTACAGAAACAGAGTATCTTGCTGTGCTATACAGTTTCTGTAACTTCCATTTACTTCTATAGGAGTTCTGAAAACAGCATAGCAAAATGTGCTAATTTGCTTCTCGGAAAACTCAGCCACCCCGTAACTAAGTGGCCAGATCCTAGTGATAGCGGTAGAAGATAGGATGGGGGTCCGGGGATCCCATTTTAGAGATAGGTGTGGGTCCCAGAGGTGGAAACCCAAGTCTATCGGACATACACTCCTCAACATTGAAATTGCAACACCAAGAAGGGCAAGCTGTAAGGTTATGCAAATCGAGGAAGTAGCAGGTGTCGCTAAGATCTGCAAATGATGAAGCACCTAGCTCCAAACTGTGGTATGTGGGAGTGACATAAAAACCAGATTGAAAGCAAAATTTTTAGCCACATGAAACCTCAATGTGAAACCTCAATATGAATTGGTGTGGGATGATTGTGTGATGCCTCCTGTCGTTGACGTGCCAGTTATTGCCCCTTGTCACAAACTGAGAGGGCCAGAATCCTTGAACTGAGAGACCTTGGTTTATCACTCCGGAAGATCGCTACGCGCCTAGACCGAGATGTTAGCACAGTTCAATGTTTCATGTACTGGAGTTTGGGAGAACAACAACAAACGAGAATGACATCAAGAGGTGCGCGGAGGCGCACTTCTGCACGGACGGATCGTCTGATTAGAGGAATGGCGCGTAGTGATCCTTTCTGTACTGCAAGTGAAATTAGACATCACAACCCAAGCTTAGGGCGGCAACCAGTGTTGACACAAACTATCAGAAGGCATTTGTATGACATTGGGCTACGAGCCAGACGTCCAGCTACCGGTGTTCTAATGACCACACATCACTGCTCTCAAAGGCTATCATGGTGCATAACAAGACGACAATGGAGGCTGGAATGGAGGTCTATCCTCTTCAGCGATGAGTCCACTTTTGTTTCGGACGCAATGATTGCTGGAGATTGGTCTGGAGACTACGTGGGTAACGCCATTAAGAGGAATTCACAAGGGAACGTCCCGCCGGTCCTACTCCCGGGATTATGGTATGGTGTAATATAATATACGGTAGCCGGACCCCTCTAGTCTTCATTTCAGGTACACTAACAGCTCGGTGTTACATTGATTTGGTCGTGGAATCAGTGATACGGCCATTTCTCTAAAGTGTCCCAGAAGCTGTTTTTCAACAGGACAACACCAGGCTGCATGTTGCTTGTGCTACTGTGAGCAGCCTGCGTGGCCGAAATGTGCTACCATGGCCTGAGGCGTCTCCGGACTTGTCTCCCATCTAAGACATCTGGGACGTCATTGGTCAGCAATTACAAAGGAAGCTGCCAGCAGCCAATCTTGATGATTTGCGTGGCCAAGTGTATTCAGCGTGGCATAACATTCCTCAGGGAACCATTAATAACCTCATTGATAGCTGAATAAATCAAGATGTTTGGAATATGTTGTTTCCATTTTTTTTATCATTTGCATATCATTAACATGTCTATCGATCCTATGATATCCGCAATTAATAAAATAAATAAATAAATAAAATTAATAGGAGGCAGAAAATACCTGCGGCGCCTGTTTGGAGTGCTTTTTTGCCTGTGTCTTTTGCATTAGCTTCAACTGCTTAAAAAAACACAAAAATAAATAAATATTCAAATAACGCTGTCAATTCAAAATCTGGCTCAAAATTCCTGAAGTGTAGTGCTTGTTTTTAGCCGTTTTCTGTCTTTCTCTAAACAATTTTTGGTAGGGGTGCCCTGAGGAAATTGTTTTTTTCCAGGGGTGCCTCAAGTCCGAAAAGGTTGGGAAACTCTGTACAAGGCTATAGGATCATGCCGGCCTATGAAAGGATCCCGTTGTGGAGCAGCTCAGTTCGTCGTGGGAACGAGACCTAGGTGAATACAATTTTTTTGTTTGTTTGGGTGGTGGACTGTATGACACTGTCTACATGGGGGAGGTGGGGGGCTGTATGGCACGATCCACAAGGGGGAGGTGGGGGATGTATGGCACTGTCTACCCGGAGGAGATGGGGGGTATATGGCACTGTCTACAAGGAGGAAGTAGGGGATTATGGCACTGTCTACAAGGAGGAGGCGGGGGATCATGACACTGTCTACAAGGAGGAGGTGGGGGATTATGGCACTGTGTACAGGGAGGCTGTATTGTACAATCTACAAGGGGCACTATCTACAAGTGGGGGCTGTGTGTGACAGCCAGGGGAGGGGGGAATTATACTATGTGGAGGCCACTAAGCAGACATTATACTGTGTAGAGGCACTACAGGGGCAATGATTTGTGTGTGACACTTAGGGGGCATAATACTGTGTGGGCACAATTAGAGGACAAAATACTGTGTACTTGAAGGAGTTATAATATATTATATTATTAAATATTATTATATTGTAAATGGGCACTAAAGGGGCATTATACTGTGTGGGGGCACTATATATGGCATTATACTGTGGGGGGTATTATACTTGTTTATGGGGCATTTTAGTTATGATGGGGTGGGGCGCGGAAAAATAATTTTGCACTGGGCGCCATCTATCCTAAGGGCAGCCCTGCTTTAGATGAACTATTTTGTGAAGTTCTTCCTTGTTCAGGAGTTTATCTCCCTATTAACAGGAACTATGCTGCAAAAAATGCTCATTTGGACCTGCTGGCATAAAAACAGCCGTCCACATCATTATTTGCCATGTGGTGTTCCAACAAAGTGGAATTGAATGCTACTTATGTTAGGAATGAGCAGTGCAGAACATTCAATTACTTCCTAATGCAATACAAGAGCAAAACACGGAACATGGGTCAGAAGCTCAGGCGTTGTCAGATCATCAGTGATGCCTGGGACATTCTCAGGCCTTTTAAAGAAGCCACTTAATTTGTGCGCAGGGAGAACCCCACCATTAACAATGTCATTCCACCTTTAATTTGGATTAGATGCTCATTTTAGGAGAGGAAAGCAACATTCCTAGTCCAACTAAATGCCATGTTACTGTTGGAGAGGCAGGTTGTGGAAGGGGGTGACCGTTTGTGGAGAATTACGTGCTTTTTGTCGAGTAGGAGGGACAGGAAAAAGATAAAGAAGATGAGGAGATTATGCCTTGCGAAAGTGCAAAATCATGACTTCAAGCCTATATGTCTGATGATACTGGAAGAAGTGAGGACCACAGAGTAATGCTTTTACCCTGTCCACTATCACTCTTTAGAGCATGGTAAGCTTCATACTTGCCTGATTACAGAACAATGATGTCATTCAAGACATAGAAGGGAGGACTCTGCACAATTGCGAGCCACAGGGCTAGTGGACAGCATGATAATGCTCGCCACTGCATTGCGGTCACTGTTGGAAACAAAACACGACCACCCGTAGCAGCAGTGCTAGCAGTACCAACCGCAGCCAATATTTATTATTGACATGATGGATGGATGTATACTTCTAACGGTCTGAGGTGGCCTTGGAAGACGAAGGAAAGGAAAGACAACTGCAAGAATAAGCATCATTTTTCCGCAAGGATAATGCTTGTATTTGTTGCAAATATAATTTCTATGCATTGCCGCACATGTAATTTGTCATATGTCAACTCACAAAATATTGTGATCTGATTGTCTAATCAGTTAGAAACTGGAATGAATCGAAGGAAAGTGTATAATCTGATTTGACCAATTTATCTGATTGATATTAAGTCATATCATTAATATGTATTAGCAGATGGTTTAGCATCTTATCCAAGGGCGGATATACCATCTGTTTATCCGGTTTACTGCACAGGGGCCTACCGGTCTAGGCTGTTTTTATGGGGAGCCGTATTGTGCAGCAGGGGCCTGAGTGGTAGGCTGAATTTTACTTAGCTGTGTTGTCATAGGGTGTGATTTAATATTGCATATGGGCGCAGCTAAATCCTTTAAAGGGAGTCTGTCACCTCCAAATAAAAAAAAAAGCTCAAAAGCCGCTGATTCAAAATCCTGTAATTTTTATGTTCCTTCTCACTTGCATTCCCGCTCTGTAAACCTGCAAATGGCAAGTGCGCTGCATGCTGAATACGATTCCTAGTCCTCTTCATTATATCACCGAGCTTAGGAGTCCTCCCTATTCATCAGCATGCAACGCACAGCCCTTTTCCTGGTTTAGGCTGGGTTCACACGAGCACATTAACGTCCGTAATGGACGGACGTATTTCGGCCGGAAGTCCCGGACCGAACTCAGTGCAGGGAGCCGGGCTCCTAGCATCATAGTTATGTACGATGCTAGGAGTCCCTGCCTCTCTGCAGGACAACTGTCTCGTACTGAAAACATGATTACAGTACGGGACAGTTGTCCTGCAGAGAGGCAGGGACTCCTAGCATCGTACATAACTATGATGCTAGGAGTCCGGCTCCCTGCACTTAGTTCGGTCCAGGACTTCCGGCCGAAATACGTCCGTCCATTACAGATGTTAATGTGCTCGTGTGAACCCAGCCTAATAGTGAAGGAATGGAAGTGAGTAAAAAGATTTAATTGAATTTTTTTTTTTTTACAGCGTTCACCTTGCGATTTAAGTAATGTTATATTGTAATAGCTTGGACTTTTATAAAAGCGGAAATACCAATTTTGTTTATTTTTATTTTTTTATTTTTTTACTTTAGAGGAAAAATGGTAAAAGTTTTTTTTAAAACTTTAAATATCTTTATAATTTTTACACACTACTAAAACCTTTATTTAATTATTTTATTAGTCCCCCTAGGGGATTGAACTGTAGTTTATTGGGGTTTCGAAGGAGACAGAGTCTCTTTATGGACAAAGCCTATATTGGACTTTTGGACATGTCACTTTAATTGGTAATAACTTTAGAATGCTTTTAATTATCCAAGTAATTATAAGATTGTTTTTTTCGTGGCACATTATATTTTAATTTGGGGGTAAATATTGGTCAATATGTTTGAAAAAAAATCTGAAATTGGAAGAAAATCAGGAAAAAATAACATTTTTCTAAAACTGAATTCCTTTGCTTTTAACATGGATAATCATAGCGCACAAATTAGTAAATACATAAGGTTTATTATATGACTCTATATAAGCATAAATTTTTTTTATTGCATTACATTTTTTTAGGATGTTATAAGGCTTGTATGTTTAAAGGAATTTTTTCACATCTTCAACAAAATTTGCAAAACATATTTCTTTAAGGACCAATTCAGTTCTTAAGTGGCTTTGAGTGGCCTATATATTACACGCCCCCCCCCCCCCATAAATAACCCCATTTGAAAAACAACACTCCTAATAGTATTCAAAAGAGCATTAAGGAAGCTTATTAACCTTTTATATGTTTCACAGAATTTAACTCAAATGTGTTTTTATAGCATTTAGAAGAATTAGGTTGTGAACCTAATAATATGTAATTTTTTCCAATAATATGTTATTTTACCTCAACATTTTTCATGTAACATGGAATATAGGAGATAAAGCACCTCACTATTTGTTACACAATTTCTGCCGAGTACGTTAATAGCCCATATGTGGTCCTATTTTGAGCCCTGTTTGGTTAGATGGCAGGGCTCAAAAGGGAAGGAGTGGCATTTGGCTTTTGGAGCCCAGAGTTTGCTGGTACAATACAGTGGAAGATCCACAGAAGTGACCTCATTTTGGAAAATACACCCCTCAATGAAATAGTCTAGAGGTGTAGTGAGCATTTTGACCCCACAGGTGTTTCATAGAATTTATTAGTACTGGCTGTGAAAATAAAAAAATTTATTTTTTCCCAATATATATTTAAGCTCTATTTTTTGCATTTTCACAAGGATTACATGAGGAAAAGCACCCCAAAAAATGTTTGCGCAATTTCTCCCGAGTAAGAAAAAAATACCCCATATGTAGATGTAGATTGCTATTTGGACACACGGTAGCGCTCAGAAGGGTCATTTGGATATGTTGTTTCAGTGTCCAATATGCTGCACAAAGTTTGTGCTACTGTGAAAAAACATCTTTCAACTTATTATTCTGTGTTTTCTGATTTTAGAAACACCCTACATGTGGCCCTAATATTTTACCTGGACATATGACAGGGCTCAGGAGTAATAGATCACCATGGGCATTTGAGGTGTAATTTGCTAAATTACACAGCATTACCCACAGTTATAGAGGCTCTGAGGTGAAATAACAAAAGAAACCCCAAAGAAGTAAACCCACTTTAAAAACGACACACCTAAAGGCATTCATCTAGTGGTGTAGTAAACATTTTTACTCCTGCTCAATGGACTTTGCAGAGTGAAAATTGCAATTTTTCCTCAAATAAGTAATTTTAGTGCCAAATATGATATGACCAGCTAGTGCTACTGGAGACACAAACCTCATCAATAGTTAAGCGGGCTCCCAAATACAGTAATACCCCATATGTGGTAATATACTGATGCTTGGGCACACTATCAGACTTGGAAAGGTCGCCATTTCACTTTTGGAGTGCAGATTTTTGCTGAGGAATACATCAGGGCATAATAAAGTGGTTATTACAGGGAAAAATATTCTTTATGCACAAGCCAGGTTTTTTCGGTCCGGGTGTCGCACTAGTGTCCATTTTTATCCCCCTTTTGGAACACACTGCAACTTTTTGTGGCGTACCGATCTTTGCAGCTTGGCGAACTTGGTTGAGAAATTATTGCCCTGGTACAATACAGGCGGCCTCTCTTCCAGCCGAGATTATAACATTTTGGGCCAGATGTACTTGGACCCTCCGCTTTCCAGTACCCAAATATTGCTAACCACCTCTTGAAACTGAACTAATGTTTCCGTCTCTCTTACACATGCATATAGCATGTAAGCGTTCTAGAATACCATCTGTACGATGTTACCAGCCAGCTTTTTGTTCTATGGGACATGGCTATGAGTTAAATTGTGGTATTGTAAAAAATATAAAATACAAAATATCCATGCTCCAGTAGTATTGCCTAAACTTTGGCTTCTTTACTAGCCGAGACTATTGACCGCGGCATCTGAAGGCTTAAACGTCTGGGATCTAATCTAGCTATATTACAGCCTTCTCTTGGGCTCAACTCTCGAAACCCGCGTGCCGTGAGTATACAGCATTTTGCAGGAATCTCTTTAAAACGGTCATGTAAATGTACGCCATGGGGTAGAAAAGGGTTGTTGGACAAGTGTGGCTTTCTCCCAGTGAGATTCTGCTATCTGGAGGGCAGCATGTGTCCGATGCCTGTGCTGTGTGTGTCCAATGCGTCTATATATCTCCCGACTTTGAAGTATCACAAAGAGGGACAACCGTTGCGGCACGCATAGAGCGGCAAACTTTTTTCTTTTAAGCCACGCCTCTAACCCCGCCCAATCCATGCCCACACACACCCATGTTCAACCCACACAGTATTATCCTCCCATAGTGCCTCACACAGTATAATGCCACTATAGCTGCCCCCATACAGTATAATGCCCCCATAGATGCACCCATACAGTATACATGTATGGGTGCATCTATGGGGGTATTAGATGGTCGGTAGTTATGAAAACAGCAAAGCTTGCTGATTTACGCTGTTACCGTAACTCCCATAGAAGTGAAAGGCAGTTACGGAAGCAGCATAGCATGGCAGCTACGCTGCTTCCGTAACTGCCATTCACTTCTATGGGAGGTACGGAAACAGCGTAGCTCAGCAAGCTTTGCTGTTTTCGTAACTCCCGACCATCTAATCAGGAAGTGGCCGGAAAGCAGTGGGAGCCGAGAAAGGCAGAACAGGGTTTAGGGGGCCCCATTCTAGAGATAGGTTTGGGTCCCAGAGGTAGGACCCACATCTATCTGATGTTTATGGCATATCCTGTGTATATTCCATAAATGTCCAAGATGGGCAAACCCCTTTAAAGTTTTCACTCACTGTGTGGTCAACACACTGTGGTGGCCTCCTCAAGCACTATATGGGGTGCCACCCCCACTTCACCACAACAAATACACTTATTCAGGGTGTTGTCTATTTCACTCATAATAATTTAATGAACCCCTTCGCAATGTTTGACGTATACTTACGTCATAGATGGGTAGGGTAAGTATGGAGGGGGCTCACAGGCTAAGCCCGCTCCATATAGCTGGGGTGTCCACTGTATGATAAAGCCGACACTTCACTATAACAAGGGATCCCACTCGTTTAACCCATTAGATGCCGTGGTCAATGGCGACCACGGCATCTAAGACGTTAGAAAGTGACAGTGCAATGTGCAAGATAAAGTCATTATGAGTTAGTTACATGAGTGATTTGTGTTATACTCCGTTGTTAAATATGGATATTATTTGCATTATTTATGTTTTTTTCTTGTGTTCTAAACTAGTGATAAAATGTGCAATATAGATTTGTATAGTTTTATATGCGCGTGTACATGATTAGGTTATGGAGGGCCCAGGCACATTCTTTGCACAGGGGCCATCCGCAGTCTGTGTCCGCCTCTGGTGCAGCCTGTATATGACATGTGTTCAATGTGCATTTTGGTGTATTTTGTGTATAATGTGTGCGTGGTGTGTGTCAGTGAATGGAGGGGGGCCCACATAAAGTTCTTGCACAAGGGTCCTTTACTGTCAGTGTCCGCCCCTGACAGTAACAATTTTGTGCCCAGAGCTGGGATATATTTAGAATTAAATTTATAGAAAACCCTTTGTGCTCTTATAGGCGAGCCCGGCCGGATTGTATTTTACTGTGTAACACTGTTTGTATTGTTGCCATTCATATCATTCTAATGTAAAAGGAAAATTTAATAAAATAATAATACATCTATATATATATATTTGTTCTTCATATCCTTTAATTAAGCTTGTAAGATTTGCTTTTGAGTCTTGTCCTGGGACTTCCTCTTAAATTATGGGCAACTATTTTCAGCTCCTTAATTACAGTAAATGCCATAGCCTTCTTGTAAAGTGATCAAAATATGTCTTACAGCCAACAAAAGCTATTTGTTCACATGTTGACTTGGTAGAAGTGATATGACTTGGGAAAACTGTTGCAGCTAATGAAAAAAGATAACATCATCCCGAGGGTAAAATACTCCAAACCAAAGTAATTAGCAATAACTGAGTATCTGATATCATAATTATGAAATAAAAATCTTTAATGTGTTTTATTGAGAGCATTGTTTTCCTCAAATTCCTGAAGAGATCTGGAAGAACACAGCCGAAAATGTGTTATATCTTGAAAATAGATCCTAATAACAGAATAGTCCGCTGCATCTTAAACACATGACTGACTGTAGTAGTGAATATTTAGGATGACCAGCAGATGGCAAAATTTCTTTCTACTACTTGCTGAGTTATAGGAGATGTTACGTCCGATACAAAAAATAAATAGATGAAAACCTTAGTAATTGTACAAATCTTTAGCTATAGATCTTCATTAAGTCTGCTTAGAGAATATATATAGGAATATGAAGCAAATTGCTGCACTAATTTATCTATGAAAAGTTTGTAGGAACCTACCATTAATTGTATCAACAAAATGCGGTGAACCTACATTAATATTTTATTATAAAAGTGCTAAAAAGAATTCTGAACATCTGTATTCATTTGAATTAAAGGGGTAGTTCAGGATTAGAAAAAAGGGTCTGTTTTTTTTTTTAAAACAGCACCACTCTTGTCAGTGATTTGTGTCTGGTATTGCAGCTCAGCCTCATTTACCGGGGTTTCCCAGCCCCCTCTCCCACCAGATTAGACATCAAGCATAGAGAGACGCTATTGCATGCCGAGTGGAAAAGTTACACTGAGAGGCAACTGTCCGATGACCATCCAGTATCATTCACGTGTCTTTTTCTAACTAATAGGCAACTGCCACCTGGCGTGCAGCAGTGTCCCTCCACACCCGCTGTCAGATCAAACAAGAGAGAGGGGCTGGATCAACCTTTTAAGAAAATGTGTCTGAACTGCTATACCAGACACAGCCCACCTTTATGGGGTATGTTCACACTTAGTGTATATGCTGTGGATTTGCCATCTGGATTTGCGAATGGAAAATCGTCAGTGTTTTACAGTAGCATTAATTAAAAAATATCTCATCCACACGCTGCATAAACTGACATACGGTGTGGATTATAAAGGTCTATTTATGTTGTGAATTTGCTTCACAAAATTTCCCCATTGAGTTCAATGGCAAAGTCAAATTTTGCAACAAATGCCATTGTTTGCGGAATTTGCTGTGATTACGCTGCATATTCGCAGGAAATTCTGCAGGTTGAAGAAAAAAAGGCCCAGAATCACCTCTCCGGGCTTTGCCATAACAACTTGACTCTGCTGTTTTGGCTTCTCTGTGTCCTGGCGGTTTCTTGTGATGAAGTTTCACCTCGTGATCCCTGCAGCCAATCACAGGGTGTAGCATCACATGTGATGAAATGTTCACAGGAGACTGGCAGGACGCAGAGCAGCCAGAAGAATAGGGACGCATTGCTGTTGCAACTCTAGGCGAGATGAGTGTAGGCCTTTTTTTTATGGTAGCTTTTTTTCGCTACAGAAAATCCGGCTAAAAATACGCACCAAGTTGAAGCACAGTTTGGTGCAAATATTTGGCCGGATTTCTGTAACGGCAGGAAGGAGGTGAAGGGAAAGTGAGCCCTAATCTACCCACCGCCCTGTCCCTGCCTACTTGCAACGACCCGCCCTAGGCGACGGGGTACAACTGGGCGGCGGTCCCTACGCTGTCTAAGTGCACGGGAGAACAAACAGGGAACACGCAAGGGAAGGGGCAGTAGCCCACGGAATGCCGCGAGGAAACGGAGCGGTGAATGAATAGTCAGGACCAGGATGAAGTGGAGTATACCAACGTGAGCACGGAGAAGGAAGCAAGCCAGGGGCAAAGCGATGCAGGTTAAGCACAACTGCAGCAAGGCAGAAGCACGGCAGAAGCAGGCTGGAGCAAGCAGCAGTGGGGCCAGGAATCCAGAAGAATTACAAGCACTGAGGAAGAGAACACGGCAGGTAATAAAGGACAGGGGCGGAGCTAACTCCGACTGACCAGGCCGCGATAGGCTCTCCCACTCCTGAGCCTGCGACCCTGGTTGGTGGGAGACGGTGTCAGTCTAACAGGTCTGGCCTCAGGTGTGGATTGATTAATCCCAGGAGTATACCTAGACGTAGTACCTGGCAGATCCCTAACAATTTCCCTGTGTGTTCTGGTTCATATACACTGCAGACTTTCCACAGCATATATGCACTGTGTGAGCATACCCTTAATGTGTACAGTTCTTTATCTTAAAGAGGACTTGTCACTAATTCATATAAGTTAAACTGGTTTTCTGACCTGAATAGCGCTATCTTCCTGATTCCAGGGCTGGATTTTTTTTCTGGACCCCCGTTCCAGAGATATGGCCCACTGTTGTGTTGGCTCCCTATATTCTAATTTGCTGTAGTTAGCCAAATGGCGTAAACTACCCTTAAGCTGCCTCGCGCTAATTGGTCAGAATCAGAGGCAGGGACGCTAACTACACCCCGTTGGCTAACTACAGCAAATAAAGGGAGCCAATACAACAGTGGACCATATCTCCAGAACGGAGTGTCCAGGAAAAGAAAAACAGTGTTGGAATCAGGGCGACAGTGCTATTCAGATCAGTTAACCAGTTCAACTTCTATGACCTAGTAAAAGGTTGTCTTTAAGGCAAACAGAGAGAACCCAAGAAAAGTGCAGAGCTTTTCCATGATTAAATGTCTGTTAAAAAAAAGGTATGTGGACCTCTAGGAGTGCTCTAGAGAAACTTATGATGGCATTATGGCATTGCTTATAGGAATGAACTAGCTGATGTTTTAGGGGCTAGACAAAAGGCAAAAACCTTTACATGCATCATCTAAAATCTCAATATCATTGCTTTAAAATTGGTTACCATGCCTTTAATGTCAGATGATCATTAACCTGTTGGTGCACTGCGCTGTAATAGTATGTCAACAGCAGGAGCGACCGTCAGACAGAGGGGGAAGTATGCCCTCCGGCTACTGCCCCTCCACAAATAGGTAGAGTTGTCAATCATAGTGCGCTGAATAGGTGGAAGCTGGAGGGGAGACCGCCCAGTGGACAATTTCCCCCAAATAAGACGTATAAACACTGGTGGCGAGCCAGTGTTAAAATTATTTTTTTCTCTAAAACTCTGCAGCGCTTCTTCTGTATGTTCCTGCTGACAGGTTCTCTTTAAAGATTGATTATTATATAAAATATAAATCCTATACAGACACATGGTAGAATATGAAGTTATCTGTGGTTGGGTTGTGGCTCCAATTACAGCTTTTGACTTTGGGTTTAAAAACTTTACTAAATCCAACAAGAAATCTTATATTTTGTAGGTACAGCGCAGACAAATAATAAGCATGTAAAGAAAAGTTGGGAATTTAGAACAAATCTAATTATGAATTCAATATAAGTCTGAATTTGCTAATTCATTGCTTCAAAAACTTTATTGCAGGGAGTATCACTCTGGAGGTTATGTTCATTGTTGCTTCATGGGCTCTGTAATTGCCATCATTATGTCTTTATTATCTGCACGCTGACGTGTCTGTTTTAACCGTAAACTCACATCAAGTGCTTTTGGCACTAAGGAATGCAAATTAATTTCTAGGATTTAATTTGCCTACAGAATTTCCTGATTTCTATGTGCCAGGAATCCATGTTTATAAATCTTTTATATTTTACTTTTGACCACTCTATAAATGAAATGTGAATTTTAGAAATTTAAACTAATGTGTTCAATTCTTCTCTATATTTAAGACCATCCATCCAGGCACTGCACTAAGATTGGTACTTGTGAAACAAGGTAAGCATTGAGTGGTGGGAACTGCAGCACGACTCCATGCAAACCACAGCCGGTGGCCGGGAGTGCCGCTGCTCAAGAAGGGCTGAGAAGGGGATGCATTACCTTGCCGTTATATACCAACATATTCCGCAGCACTGTCTATCTATCTATCTATCATCTATCTCATATAATAATAATAATAATAATAATAATAATAATAATAATAATAATAACAATAATAATATTTATTAATAATAATAATCTTAATTTATATACCAACATATTCTGCATCACTATCTATCTATCTATCTATCTATCTATCTATCTATCTATCTATCTATCTATCTATCTATCTATCTATCTAATCTATATGTCTCTGTACCTATACAATAATCGCATCCATCCTTACTATGGTAGTGTTCACAGAGCTCTGAGCGAAATATATATAAGTTGGACTACAATGATATTGAATATAGAAGATTGCTATATTTTCCGAAGATTCCTCTCAAATGTGTACTAGGCTCCAGGAAGTGTCTGTATCCAGGGGTGAACCTAGCCCCTCTGCTGCCTGAGGCGAACTATAAAATGGCGCCCCCCCAATCTATCAGAGTTTTCTCATTACTACCTTTACACATCAAACACGCAATATATAAAAAAAAAAAAATAGGAAAACATTTGTTGTTTATTTGTAAAGTGCTGTTTAATGTATAGAGAAGATTTAAAGAACTCTTTTTACTGTATTACTTTAGTATCATAGATCAGCAACGCAGCATTATCACTGAAAATGGTTTAACATCTTCTATGCCCCCTTTTTATTACCTAATTGACTCATGATTTTTAACCGAGTTCAGTGGCCCGGCGTGGTCGGCATGATGCAGTGACGTCATCGTGCCGGGCAGTTGACGTCATCAGCGTGCTCCCGATCTCTTGTAGGCCTCAGGCCTAAACCAGGCTGTGGCCTACAAGAGTAAACGGCGGAGCAGGGGTTTTTATTGTGGCAAATAAAAAAAATTTTTACGTTTTATACTGCTAACTTTTTTATGGTAGGTTCCGCTGGACCGTTTGGACTACGTCGTAGATTCATTGGACTACTTCAATGATCTACTTTAAAAAAAAAAAAATTGTGAAAGAGGGTTGCATGGGGGAGTTTTGATTTCAATAAAAAAAAATTCTTATGTCTGTTTTTTTTAAATACTTTATTATGGCCTTAGTAATTGCAGCTGTCTGATTGACAGCGTTCAATTACTAAGGCTGGGGCTTAGCATTAGCCAGTAAAAAGGCTATCACTAACCCTTATTATTACCCCGATTCCCACTGCCGCCAGGGATACCGGGAAGAGTAGAGTACGATTCAGTACCTGGCCATCTGAAACGACTGTTAGGTCGCAGGCTGGTATTATCAGGCTGGGAAGGGCCAAAAAAGTGGCCCTTCCCACCCTGGGGATGCTAGGCTGCAGCTGCTTTATTGTATCTGGCTGGTTATGAAAAATTGGGGAAACCCCTCGTCATTTTTTAAAAATAAATTGAAAAAAAAATTACGTGAGATCCCCTCCATTTTTCATAGCCAGCCAGATACAATAAAGCAGCAGCAGCAGCCTAGCATCACCAGGGTGGGAAGGGCCATGGTTTTTGTCCCTTCCTAGCCTGATAGTACCAGCCTGCGGCCACCCAAGTACCCTTCACTTCAGATGGTCGGGTGCTGGATCGTACCCAGCTCTTCCCGGTACTCCTGGCGGCGGTGGGTACCGGGGTAATAATAGGGGTTAGTGCTAGCCTTATTACTGGCTAATACTAAGCCCCTTCTTAGTAATGGACGCTCTCAATCAGACAGCAGCCATTACTAAGGCGGTAATGAAGTATTAAAAAACAGAGACATAAAGTAATTTATTTTATTGAAATGACAACTCTTCCACACAATCCACTTTAACCATTTAATTAAAAAAAAAAAAAAAGAAAAAAAGCTTACATCAGCGAAGTAGTCCAACGAATCTACGACGTAGTCCAAATGGTCCAGCGGAACCTGCAAAACAAAAATTAGCAGTATGAAAAATAAAAATAAAGTTGGCTGCCCCCACAGACATATGAATAAATAGCTACCTTCGGGAACATATTAAAATAATTAGAAAAATTAGGCCTATAAAATAAAACATATCAAATAAAAAAAAAAAAATTATAACACCTTTCTTTTAAAGAGAACCTTTCACCTCCCCAAACATGTGCAGCTGAGTGCAGCATATAATGGGGAGGGCCGCACAAACTCTGGGGCACTTTACATTTTTTTCCTAGCCTCCTTCGTTATTTAGATATCGGTGCTGTAATATTTGGTGCCCGATATTTAAAGAGGCTCTGTCACCAGATTTTGCAACCCCTATCTGCTATTGCAGCAGATAGGCGCTGCAATGTAGATTACAGTAACGTTTTTATTTTTAAAAAACGAGCATTTTTGGCCAAGTTATGACCATTTTTGTATTTATGCAAATGAGGCTTGCAAAAGTCCAAGTGGGCGTGTTTAAAGTAAAAGTCCAAGTGGGCGTGTATTATGTGCGTACATCGGGGCGTTTTTACTACTTTTACTAGCTGGGCGTTCTGACGAGAAGTATCATCCACTTCTCTTCAGAACGCCCAGCTTCTGGCAGTGCAGACACAGCCGTGTTCTCGAGAGATCACGCTGTGTCGTCACTCACAGGTCCTGCATCGTGTCGGCCACATCGGCACCAGAGGCTACAGTTGATTCTGCAGCAGCATCGGCGTTTACAGGTAAGTCGATTTAGCTACTTGCCTGCAAACGCTGCTGCAGAATCAACTGTAGCCTCTGGTGCCGATGTGGCCGACACGATGCAGGACCGCTGAGTGACGTCACAGATCTGCACTGCCAGAAGGTGGGCGTTCTGAAGAGAAGTGGATGATACTTCTCGTCAGAACGCCCAGCTAGTAAAAGAAGTAAAAACGCCCCGATGTACGCACATAATACACGCCCACTTGGACTTTTACTTTAAACACACCCACTTGGACCTTTGCGAGCCTCATTTGCATAAATACAAAAATGGTCATAACTTGACCAAAAATGCTCGTTTTTTAAAAATAAAAACGTTACTGTAATCTACATTGCAGCGCCGATCTGCTGCAATAGCAGATAGGGGTTGCAAAATCTGGTGACAGAGCCTCTTTAAATAACCCCCTGAACTGTCAATGGGGAGGTAATTGGCAAGGGGGCGTGTAACATCGCTGTGACACTGTCCAATCAGCTACAGACAGTTTCAGAGCAAGAGCTGGACAGAGAGTGCGTGCGCGCAAGCGCGCAGCTCCGCCACCACTGAGGAACAGAAGAAGAGTGTGAATTCTTCTTCTTCTATTTAGTGGCATCGGAGCTGTGTGCGCGCGCACGCACGCTCTCACTCTTTAGCTCTCGGCAGACAAGGACGACAAGACTTATCTCTCACCTGAGATCACAGTCTCGTACTTGCCTGCCGAGAGCTGAAGAGTGAGAGCGTGCGTGCGCACATGATCTCCTTTCTCCAGCTCTTGCTGTTGACATTGTCCGTAGCTGATTGGACAGTGTCACAGCGATGTTACACGCCCCCTTGCCAATTACCGCCCCATTGGCAGTTCATGGGGTTATTTAAATATCGGCGCCAAACATTACGGCACCGATATCTAAGTAAGGAAAGAGGGTAGGAATTTTTTTTTTAAAGTGCCCCAGAGTTTGTGCAGCCCTCCCCATTACACGCTGCACTCAAATGCAAATCTGTGGGCAGGTGAAAGATTCTCTTTAAAGTGTAACAACTTTTTTAAAAACTTTTGACATGTCAGAAGTTTTGATCAGTGGGGTCCGAACACTGAGACCCCCCACTAGTCGCTAAAACGAAGCAACAGAAGTGCTCGGGTGAGCGGTGTGTCGCTTCAATTCTGTTTGGCTTTCCTTGGAGCAGTGTACGGGCTCAATAGAAAGTCTAGGGGTACGTACACCGCTCACTCGGCTGAAAGTCGATCATAAATGAAGCGGCACAGCGCTCACCCGAGCACTTCTGCTGCTTCGTTTTAGCGATCGGTGGGGGCCTCAGTGCTCGGTCCCCCACCGATGAAAACTTCGGACATGTCCCTATGATATATAAAGATATCTATTACTGCGATTGGTGCAAGTTTTAATTACTTTTTATTGAAAATGATTTGTACTTTTTGAGATACAGCTGCTTTGTATCCTGTATACAGAGCAGCTGTATATAGCGCTGAGACCTGAATCCATTAGGTCGCCTATTACCGATCACATCTAAGTTATGAACTTAGACGTGATTGGTAACAGCTCGATCCTGCAGGACCCGCTGACCTGACGGATACAGGATACAGCGCTATATACATTATATAATATATTTATTTTAATTAGCGGGGGCAGGATTATGGGGAAGGATTAGGGCCTGTTCACATCAGCGTTGGCTTTCCGTTCCGGGGTTCCGTGGGAGGTTTCCGTCGGGTGAACCCCGCAACGGAAAGTCAAACTGAAACCACAGCTTCCGTTTCAGTCACCATTGAAATCAATGGTGACGGAAACATTGCTAATGGTTTCCGTTCGTCACCATTCCGGCAGGTTTCCGTTTTTGTAACGGAATCAATAGCGCAGTCGACTGCGCTAATGGTGACGGAAACGGAAGCTGTGGTTTCAGTTTGATTTTCCGTTGCGGGGTTACCTCCAACGGAACCCCAGAACGGAAAGCCAACGCTGATGTGAACAGGCCCTAAGGCTTCTTTCACACTAGCATTAATATACGTTTACCTCTCTTCCGTCAGAGGGAGAGGATCGATACGTTAAACGGAAAGCAACGGTTCCATTAGAATTACCATTGCTTTCAATGATAATTCTTTTGTATCAGTTGCTTTCCGTTTGTCTCCGTTCGCTAAGTTTCCGTTTTTTTTAAAGGAAACAAAAGTGCAGTCTGCAGAACTTTTATTTCCATTCAAAAGAACGGAAACCTAGTGAACGGAGACAAACGGAAAGCAACTGATACAAAAGAATTACCATTGAAAGCAATATTAATATATAATAAAAAAAAAAAAAAAAACCCCAGCTGGGATTTGAACCAGCAACCTTCATGTCTAAGGCAGACAAGCTAACCACTACTCTATAGAAGCTGTCATAGACGATCCCTGTGAAACTGTAGTAGTAGAGGATTTACTATTTGTCTCTCCTGTCTCTGCTGCGTGTGGGTGGTGACTGGTCAGAGACTCACAGTCAGACTGGCTGCCGCATGCAGTGTGCACTGTGAGTGACTGAGACTCACCAGTCACAGCCCTGTTTGTAGCTTTCCCACGCTATTTAAGCACAGGAAAGCTACAAAGCCAGGAGTATACTGCAAAGGGGGGGTCTCTATAGGGGGGAATTATCCCCCCCACCATAGAGCCCTGACTAGTTACTATACTGAAAGGTTAGGGGGTCTGAGCATCTGACTGACTGCTCTAAAAGGGGGGGGGGGCAGAATCCCCCCCTATAGAGCTCTCTGCAGTAAATCAGACGCTCAGACCCTCCCCCACCCACACTAATCCTTTCATTATAGTGATGTGAGGGCTCTATGGGGTGGATTATTCCAGCCCCATAGAGCTCTCTGCTGTCGGTAAAATGCCCAGACCCCCCCCCCCCTTGCAGTATACTCACGTCACGGGTCCCGGTCCCAGCAAGGCAGGAACTTACCTCTGCTGCTCGTCGCTCCTCCTGCAGACTTGCTCCTCTCTGCCTGCATGTGCTGTGTGCAGCGTCAGAGAGGAGGAGGAGTATTACAGACGTTCGGCACGTCTCTCCCCGGTCCAGTCCGTCCCAGGCTGAAAATGCCGCCCCCCCGTTTGGGTAGGTGGTGCCGCCTGAGGCCGTCGGCTCACCTGGCCTCATGGCAGATGCGGCACTGTCTGTATCAGGGAAAGCTGGATGAGATGGAAGGAATCCAGGAAATCTGAATATCCCTAGTAAGGAGTAGTTTGCTAAGGGTTTTGGTAATTGCGAAGTTCGGACCGGGATTTTATGGAATAATAGGCAGGTTGGTAGAGGGGACTACTATTCCCTTCCTGTTCAGTACAGTATGGGTTTTTCTCTGCAACTCAGGTGTTGTAGTTCACCTTATCATGGAGCTATAAAAGGTCTGCACTCTGTGCACTTAAGGGGACCATGTGAAAAGGACAGAATGTGTCTGGAGACAGTAATACTGAGGTCTCTTGGCCTCCTGCTGGACATTTGTGTGAGGCAACACACAGACTTTGGTCTTGTTTCGGGTGGTTGGTACTATGCCACTTGTATAGTGAGGAAAAAGCGTGGTTAGTTTGCACTCAGCCGAGTAGAGTTTACTTTGTGTTTTGTTACCTGACTGTAAAGGCTGTATGTTTATTTTATTTTCTACCACAAAATAAAAGACAAGCAAAGCAACTGTTTGAAAAAAACCTTCTGTATCTGTTTCTGCCTGCATTTAGTCTACTGCTACCGAGCTAATTCTCACTACATAAGAAAGAAAGAGTGAAGGAAAGATTAATTATTGCAATGCAGATCAAATTCCAAATAGACATACACACCTGGCGGTCTTCTATAGGCCCCCTGCTGCCATGACAACCCTTTAGCAGCTAGCGCTCGCATGGGTGGCAATGGGTTGACAGAAGGAGCCCGCTCCCTCTGTCTAACCACTTAGATGCTGCGGTTGCTAGTGTCCCAAGCATCTGTTGAATTAAATGGCCAAAATCAGAGTTATCTCCATTGCAGTAGAGTGTTAGCTGTAAAACAGAGCTAACACCCGCTTCGGATGGTGCAGGTCCAGCTCCTGTGCCCGCACCATCCCCATACCGCACATTTAATACGCTTTGCGCTACCTAATCACCGCTAGTGCCATAAACATATGTCACATGTTGCCAAATGGTTAAACAGCTTTTTACAAGAAAATACTGAATTAGATAGATGATAGATAGATAGATGATAGATAGATAGATGATAGATAGATAGATAGATAGATAGATAGATAGATAGATAGATAGATAGATAGATAGATAGATAGATAGATAGATAGATAGATAGATGATAGATAGATAGATAGATAGATAGATAGATAGATAGATAGATAGATAGATAGATGATAGATAGATAGATAGATAGATAGATAGATAGATAGATAGATAGATAGATAGATAGATAGATAGATAGATAGATAGATAGATGTCCCTGAATCTCCCCTTACATACAGTAAATTGGAGACTTGATAGATCTAATTTAATATTTGCACATGATATAACCATGTTGTGAACAGTTTTTTGTTTGTTTTCTTTTCACCACCAAGGGAGAAATAGTATAGCTCTAAAAGAGTTAATTCACTTCAATATCACACAACTTTACGGCTAAAAAGGCTACAAAATTACATTCAAACAGAACTATATTAAGAACATCAGTTATAGCTCTGCCCATAAAACATCAGATTCCAGAAAGATTGGATTCCAATGCTAAATTACCAACATGTGAATCCCATGCTCTTTACATGATCTAATATCTTCTTTATTAAACTTTCTGCTGCATTTGTTGTGTATCAGAAACAGATTTGTAATTAAACTCTAGGCAGTCTGTGAACGTACATGGTTTATGATTGTATGTTTTTCTAGCACAACCCATTCTGAAACACAAGCCCATCATCATATTATCAGTGGATATATGATAACATAATGGTGAAGCTTTCAACAGACCAAGTAGACAATAAAGGGGTTTTCCCAACCCAGAAAGCGATGGAATCACTTTCTGATCGGTGCGGGTCTGACCTCTGAGATCCCCGATGATCCCTGAGAATGAAGTTTTCTCCAAGTTTTTACCTGCACAGCAGCGCTCCTGTCCATCATCTGTGCAGGGAACTGCAGCACATCCCCATTCACTTGAAGCCACAATGGTTATAAAGAGATGGCCTGTCTTAGCATTAGAGGGATTCCACAGGCTGGGGCTCCCACCAATCATGAGAATGACTAATTATTGAGAATGGGAGATACTGGACACCCATTCTCATGATCCATGCACTTGGAATAACATCAACCTAACAATCTATGAATTTCTGGGAAGCAACACAGTTGAAATTTAGATTTCGGATTGTGGTGTTTAGAGCATATAATGGGATGATGGCTGCTCACCTTTTCCCCACGGCGAACGTTCTGCTTTGCTTGCACTCTCTCTCTAGCAGCGCACGCGGTGCCCAGCCTCTTAGAGGGCCAGCACGCTGCAAATGTAAACAATGCCCAGCCTATAGCTGAACATCCCTGTGTATTTAATGGCTGTGTAGATGTGATCAATAACAGGTGGATCCTGCGTGTCAGAGACACCCAGGACCCACAGTCACCAAAGCAGTCAGTCCTGCTGACCTGACGGATTTGGGTTTCAGCACAAGATACAGCTTCTATGTATCCAGGATACATAGAAGCTGTATCTCAAATACTAAAATCAATTTCTAATTAAAAAAACAATTACAAAGTTACACTATAATACATTGTTTTAGTAAAAAAAAAAAAATAAGTCTTTGAATGTTTACAAAGCCTTTAATCTTACCTCTAACTTTATTTCTTTGCCTGAGCTCAAGTTACTTCTGGTTGCCGTATTCCGTAAAGTTGTTCCCTATTCGTTCACTTGGTTCGCTGCCTTGACTCTGTGCCTGTTTACCCATGTTACAAGAATTCCACCTGCTCGAACCTCTGCTTTTGAACGACCACGCGTCTGTCTATCACCATTGATTTTCAGATTTCCAACCTGCTCACAAGTCAGATGTAGCTAATGGAGCCTCTTGGGGATTCCCTCCACAAATGTCTATACCTAGGTGAGGGGGTTTCCCTCGTTCTAGCCCTAAGCCAAATGTGTTAACCTCCCAGTAAGTCCACTATTTGTTGGTCACTATAATAGAGAAATTAATTTATTATGTATTCCATTTCCCCAACTACCTACATTATAATGGTAATTAAACTGAAAATACAATTTCTGAGGGGTTTTTAGAGGATTGAGGTTTGATTTCTTTTTACCTCAGGAGAAAGTTGATTCAGTCTTTTTCTAGCATACTGCATTGATATTTTTTTGTTCTATGAACAACTACCTGCTGCCTTTTCATCCTGTCCTGAAGACCAGCATGGTGATCACGAGGGACCTACATCAAAAACCACTCCAGATCATACAATCTATCTAATGATCTTCTTATTCCTAGCCGTATAAATAAAACAACAGGGCAGCCACAACCTTTAAAGAAATGAAGGTTACATTATAAGCATATAAGGGTTTTTTACTGTAAAAGCAGTAAAACTATGAAAATCAGTGCACTACAATGCTCTGGTTCATAAGATTACTATAAATGCAGCTTGCATCCCTCTGAACATTTGACACCCCATTCGGGGGATTATTTTGAGCCCTGCCTTATATAAACTCAGGAATACCCATAAAACCTCTGAGAAATTCCTATTTTTGGTACATATTAGCTTAAGCCTTGCCCCATTGAGTCTATTTTGATGTACAATCCAGTGTAAAATGGGACGGTTGGGAGACATAAGTTTGCTGCTTTTCTAGAAGGACATAATATTTATTACAAGTTATCCACAATAGTTTGCTTTTGGTATGCAATTGATCAAAAGATTGATCAGTGCATATATCAATGTAAACCATAATGGTGCACTGTCAAAGGGGTTGCATAAGAATAAAAAATCATGGATGTTTCTACCATAAACAGCATTACTCTTGTCCATTCAAATGAATACAAGACACAGTCCATGGACAAAACTGACAGTGTTTATTAAGGAAAGCAGAAATATTTTTGTAATCAACCTCCAAAAGGGCAATCCAGTCTCTCCAACCCTTTAACTCAAAACTGTCCCCCGACAAAGAGCTAATTGGAAGGGGTCCCTATACTGTTATCACTTGGAAAACCAGTCATTGACCAATGGGCCATCAAATGATGCATGGACAAGGCTGATCATTCAGAGGGAGAGCTGTTCTATGTAACGGTTAACTACTCAGGCTACTAGAGGGGAGTCATAAGCAGTATGCCCTATTAGGGAACATGGATAGGGTTGTCTAAACCACACAACCCCTTTAAAGAGGTTGTCTAATGGAAACAACCCCTGTCCATATGTTCCATAACATACAGAATAGTGGAGGGTTTAATACTAGGAACCCCCGCCTTAAAGCCAGAAAGGAGAGTCTCTCCGGTACACACAATGCAGCCATGCATTTAAATGGCCCCCATGTAATGCTACATTGCCACTGTAGCAGCTTTTTCAAGAAAAATGTCTGGCTAAAATTGGCTTACACCAGCTGATCTCTGAAGGTTAGAGAAGTTGAATTCTAGTCAAAAAAAGTTTGTCTTAATCAGACAACCCCTTTAAATGTCTACATAATATATGTCAAATGTTATTATTTAATATATTAGTATATTGGATGCCATATTTGAACATTTGCTTGATTTTTTTCTTCTTCCTTTTCTATAGAAACAACACATCTGGTTTTGAAGTACTTCTGATTTGTGACCTTGACAATTTTTTATAATTTTCAGTATAATAAAATATCCACTTGTGTTAAAACTGTCTGGTGGTTTGAAAATTTATTTTGAATATAAAATAACATGAATGAAGGAAAATAAAAGATGGAAATCATTTTCTCTTTTTTTTCCCGACTTTCATTAGAATTTTATTAGTAAAGGTTATTTTAATTGCATTATAATCAGTGTAAAATATATCTCATAATAACACTAATGGTTTAACTGATGTAAATGTTCCACCCAGAAATTGATCAAACTATCCCAATTAGCGCCCGCTAAAATATTCTCTGCCTGTCATTAGTGACTTTCCTTTACATTCCCAAAGCTTTCAACCAATTATTAGAGACTTCAACTGCCCCCACATTTCCCAAGGTTAAATGATAGGAATCCATGGATAATGTCTAGATCTTTTATGTCTTTTAGGTATTTTACCATAAAAACAGAAAATAAACATGAAAGACTTTTACAACATGAGTTTGCAATTTTCATTTGTATCTACTATATATATTGATGTAAGGTTTTGGATTGTTCCTTGTGATATCAAAATAGGTTTGCAAAGATTTTTTTAAATGTGGCCCCATAAATATATAGTGAAAGTGTGCACAGTAGATGATGAGACTGAAATCTGTTATGCGAAATCTGGATAAAGGGGTGTTCTTTCCAAAGCGGTGGTCTTTTGAAATGGTTTCACTGTGGTATTAGGGGTAGATGCTTTATATTTATATACCCCATTTAGCCGTAAAATTAAAACCACCTGCCTATTTTTGTGTAGGTCCCCTTCGTGTTGCCAAAACAACTCTGACCTTTTGAGGCATGAATGCCACAAAAGCTCGCAAGTCAGATGTAGCTAATGGAGCCTCTTGGGGATTCCATCCCCAAATGTCTATACCTAGGTGAGGGGGTTTCCCTCGTTCTAGCCCTAAGCCAAATGTGTTAACATCCCAGTGGGTCTACTATTTGTTGGCCACTATAATAGAGAAATTAATTTAACTAAGTATTCCATTTCCCCAAATACCTACATTATAATGCTAATTAAACTGAAAATACAAATTGTGAGGGGTTTTTAGAGGATTGAGGTGTGATTCCTTTTTACCTCAGGATAAAGTTGATTCAGTCTTTTTCTAGCATATTGCATTGGTGTTTTTTTGTTGTATGGTTTCATTATATTTCATTATGGTGTTCTGAAAGTGTCCTGCATTATCTGGCATCGTAAACATCAGATTCTTTAAGTTCTGTAAGTTGCGAGGTGGGGCAAAATCATCATAACACCGCCAACATTTTTTTATGTAAAAACTTGATAATCAACAATTGCTTACATTTTGACCAAAGCTTTTCTTTAAAACTAAAATCGAGTTAACCTACAGCCTGCATGGAGATAAAAGCTAAAGAACTTAAAATTCCTTAGCATCGGACTGCAAGCTGTAAGCATTCACTATTAGCAATTAAGTGGATGTTTATATTCTGCCAAAGACAAACTGATGGGCAGCTGGCAGACTATTTTTCATATATGTGATGACTCTTAGTAAACTGAAATAAAACTTAAAATATTGAGACTCCACATGAACAGTATCCAAAGTGGTCATAACAGATTGGCTTTTGGATGAAGAATTTAACATGTAAAACTCCAGTGAGAATCTTGCATAACATCCCCTTTAAGCCTCTAATCCATTGTATTTCCTTACAAGGTCATCTAATAAATAAAGTAAGAAATCTAACAATATAAATATATATTTTTGTTATATTCCAACGGAAAGTTTGCCAAGGAAGCCAGTTTATAATTACATTTTCTCTACTTGATTCTCTCTTAATAGAGTTGTTGTTTTATTTTTTTTCACTTTTTGATGTTTTCTGAAACCCCTTCCAGTTTGGATTTATGGCCTAGTTGGACCAAGAATATAATTTACAATGTCTGCTGAACACTATTTATTCATTATAGTAAGTTTTGCCTACAGAAAAGTTATCTACACCCACCTCTTCTCCCATACCCTTACAAAAAAATAGCATTCTAAAATATTTGATGGAGTTAACTTTTAAAGTTCCAAACAAGCTTGAGGCTTCAAGGCCACAGCTCAAAATATATAACGGGGCACCTGAAATATTCAGATGCTGATATATGGTGCTGTATTCAATAACATCATTGTATAAACACTCCATTTCATTCATAGAACGCTTGTTCCCGATAATTGCCCTGTGTAAACAGGGCAACGATCAGCAGATTAACGGGCAAACACTTGTTCAGCTGCTGATTGTATCATTTTAAAAAAGTGAAATATTATCGTTGTCGGCAGGACATCTCCCTGTGTAAACAGGGAGATGTGCTGCCGACATGATAATAATCTATGGGGACAAGCAATTGGAGTAACGACCGCTCATCCCCATACATAGCTACTTGCGACAGGAGCAAACGAGCGCTGATCAACGATGTCTTGTTGATCGGCGCTCGTTGCACCGCCAATATTGGCAGGTGTAATAGGGCCTTAAGAATGCTTTCAAAAATAAAAGTGTTAATAGTTTGTTTTGTTTTTATCAATTAACAAAATGCAAAGTGAATCAACAGAGGAGAAATCTAAATCGAATCAATATTTGGTGGTACCACCCTTTGCCTTCAAAACAGCATTTAGAGCTATAAGCAAATTAATCTGACTTCTGATTTGAAAATTTGCAATTAAATGCAAATAAGAAAGAAAGCAAATAACCAAACAGATGCTTAAAATAATGCAGTCAACATGATACAAGTTGTTTTATGTAATTTTTGCTTCCACACAAATGTTTCCACACAAAGAAAAAGCACATACTGAGACTAGGAATAGCATCCAAAATTGTGTCCTAAAAAAAACAGGTGCCCCCATACATACACGTCCTGCTTTCTTTTCGGCGACTCTTAGTAAAATATCCATGAAAACTGGACCACGTTTGGAGGGCGTCCATGTGTTATCTTTTTTTTCTTTAGGAACCAATTGACTTGAATCAGCGAAACCAGTGCGAGAATTGGACCAAAGTAAGTCACGCTGCGATTTTCTCTGCAAGGATCAACAGTCTGTGCAGAAAATTGAACATGTGAATTAGCATAGAATACTATATATTTTCTTACATTTAACAACTAAGGTAAACTATAAGGCTAGGTTCACACTGTGCGTTTTTATTAAATTTTTCTTGCATTTAGTTCTGTCACAAAAATGCAACTGCAAAATCTAATGCATTTTGTAAAGTGTTGCAGCTGTAAACTGACCATTAAATTCAAAACCAGATTACAGTTGAAACATTTAAAAAGTGTTTTGTTTTGTTTTTTGCTGCGTTCATAAATACCCCACTAATGAAGCAAAAAAACAAAAAACAAGCACAATGTGATCCCAGCCTAATGAAGACAGTGGACTGGTGTCGAAACGTGTGGCCACAACTTATTTGTTTAATTAATAAATACCTTTAATTTTAACCCCCCTGGTGTTAGCAGCGCTTCTTTGGAATTCCCTGTTTTTTCTTTCCTTGGTTGAAAACTATATGGATCACGTAAGTTAGGGCAGTTTTAACACATTAGTGTGTCCAGCGCAAAGATGTCATGAGTAGGCCCCCTTTCCGGTAGTTGGTAATATATATATATATATATATATATATATAATTTAAAGATAGATAGATAGATGATAGATAGATAGATAGATAGATAGATAGATAGATAGATAGATAGATAGATAGATAGATAGATAGATAGATAGATAGATAGATAGATAGATAGATAGATAGATAGATAGATAGATAGATAGATAGATCTATACATAGATAATTATTTATTTAATCTATCTATCTATCTATCTATCTATCTATCTATCTATCTATCTATCTATCTATCTATCTATCTATCTATCTATCTATCTATCTATCTATCTATCTATCTCTATAGATAGATATCAATAGATTGATATCTATCTATAGATATCTATAGATATATATCTATAAACATATAGATATGTATATCTATAGATATATATATTTATTTATTTGTTTTCTCTTTGAAATAACACCAAGACTGTTGCTACTCTTTAAAAAGGTATCATTTTTGAACCGCTTGCTAAAAAGCCATTGCTACTTCTGATACTACTGTGTGTGTATAAGCACCGACAGGAATTTGTCCCCAAAAAATGATAATTTTTGGACCGCTTGTTAAAAAGCCCTTGCAGTGCAGTGTGTTTTTAAACAGGCTCTTTACTATCACCGGTTTTAATCCATTTACCCACAGTCATATTTCCATATTTGTCACAAATTTTTTCGGACCAAATTGCTCATGACGGCTGATTTGACTGAATCGAACCCGAAAATTTTTGGGAAAATTCGGTCATATCTAATATTGACATATATTGTATTATCATAATATCTTCCAATATTGAAAACACATCTGATGGTTAAGGAGAAGCTGACTGTAGTGTTCTTTAATGGGATTAATGTCAGCGAAACCAGAAAAATATCTGCACCCCCATCGCTACTTTATCTAACATATCTCCAGCTCTGATATGTCCAGAATTAGAAACATATGTGTATGATATAAGCAGCTCTTTTTACAAGCTGCACTTTTATAAGCTGACAACTTGATGTTTAGCAGTTCTTTAATATATATGTATTTATTATTTATATGTATTGCTATTCAATGTTAGACAACTTTTGAAGTGAACCTATGTGAACTACAAATTCATATAAAATCCCTATAGTCACACTACTCCCTTAAGTCTTAATAAATGTTCCAGGGCATTACTTTATGTGTTATGTAAAAGCATATGTGCCAGCCCGCAAAATATTTTGGAAGACTAAAAATATCTATTTACTGTGGGAAATATTTCTGGCTTTGGATATCAATTTCGTTTGTTGTAAAGAGTATCTATCAAGTATAATAATAAGAAAGTGAATAAATAATACTAATAATTTCTAAAGCCAAAAATGTATCATATAAGTACTTTAAAATTAAATTACACATTCAGGATAATATATTGAAATATGGGCACTGTTGATCATGTCAAATTATGGAATGATCTCCAGCAAATGGGTGTACTGACCTGAACATCTAATAGTTCTTATGAGGAACTTCTACACTGGCCGGGTGTAAAGGCCGCGGTCGCAGACCACAGACCCCTTTCATCCTGCCAACGTCTTCCTCCCCGAGGATGGCAGTGCATGCGGCCGTCCTGTCCTGCAGTGACCACTAGGGTGCGTGCACAAGCTCATTCCCAGCCTTAAAGGGCAGCGTGCACACATACTAAGAATTGACTAATTACTCCCAGATCACCCTGGACTATAAGAAGGGTCCTGCCCCTTCACTCATTGCCTGAGCATTATTAGTAATTCCCATGTTAGTCTTTCAGTGTTTACCCTGTTCCCAGTGTTCCCATGCCCTGCTACCTGTAACCTGTATCCTGTGCTGTGTTATTGTTCCTGAGCCTGTCAGTGATTGGAGTCGTGTCCTGTTGCTCCTGTTGTCATCCGCCACATCTGGCGCAACCTACTGCACCTGTTGTCGTCCGCCACGTCTGGCGCAACCTGCTGCACCTGTTGTCATCCACCACGTCTGTTGCAACCTGCTGCAGCTGCTGTCATCCACCACATCTGGCACAACCTGCTGCACCTGCTGTCATCCGCCACGTCTGGCGCAACCTGCTGCACCCACCTTCATCCGTGCTAAAGCCTCTGCCACTGTCTGGACTATTCAGGTACCCTTGTGCTGGATTTTGTAATGATTGGGTGCTCTGTTGTTTGGCCAGCTGCCTCCCCGCTACAGTGGTGCGGCCTAGTGGGTCCACATACCCAAAGACCGCGGTAAGCTACAAACGTGACAGAAAATGGAGAAACAGACTGGTTTCAGATTGACAAGGCTGCATACAATCACCATACGTATTCAAACTTTATTCTGTACCAGGAAGAGGCAGGACTGGAGGAAGATGATTGAGGTTTCAAGATTGGCAGATGAAGCACCAACAACCCTTGATATGCCGATAACACCACCCTGAAAACGAAGAAGACCTGAAGACCCTTATAAGGAACAGAGTGAAAAGATGTGCCTGCAGCCAAATATGCAGAAATAAAGCTTATGTTTACAGGCAGCACAACTAACTTTATAGTTAATGGAACAGACATAAAAGTAGTAGACAGCTTTTGCTTACTTGGATAAATTACTTTCAACAATAGTTCCAGCAGCCAAGAATTAAGACATCGACTCTCAATTGCAAGAACAGGGATCAAAGATGATGATGTGTCTCTAAATACAAAAATCCAAATTGTCCAGTCTATGATATTCTATGTGGCTCTCTATGAATATGAAACATAGACAATGAAGAAATGTATTAATGCCTTTGAACTCTGGTATTGGCAAAGATTTTAAGAGTACTGTAGAAAAGAAAAATAAATGGATCATCAACCAAATGCTGCCAAACCTTTCACTTTAGACATAATTGTACAGATTGAAGCTGTCTTATTTTGGACATATCTAGTGAACATCTTCACTAGAAAAGACACTGTTATAGGAGCATTTTCTAACATAACCATTGGAGAAATGTAATGGAGGCACTGTGGCGGACACTGTTATGGAGCACTATGGCTAGTACTGTTATGTGGCACTGTGGTTGGCACTCTAATGAGAAAACTATGATGAATACTCTTTGGGGGCACTATGGCTGGCCCGATTTGCCTTGGAAAACAGAAAATGTCCTGCCTTGGTGTGCACATGGTGTGCGTTTCTGACACAAGAAGAAGCTACATTTTGTCAGCTGCAAAGCCCACAATTGAGCCTAAAAGTGTGTGTCTGTGTATAATCACTTATGGCTTCACATGCTCCACCAACTGCCAGCTCTCCCTGGCAACCAATCACTGTGAGGAAAGCTGATAATCTGTGAACATTGTTGTAATGCTGTAAATTCCAGCATGTCATGAAAGCTGTTGACTGTTATGGCATGCCTGGACTTGTAGTTTCACAAGAAATGCTACAATAAGGGACATCTTCCATAAAGAAAATATTATTAATGATTTTCCCCTCTTGCACAATAGACGGCATTAACATACATCCGACAAACTTCACTGGAGAGGGCCACGCACATCTTTACTTTGAATTCTATGGGAACAACAGCAGAGAATCAGCATACTGGAGTCCCAGAGGTGGGACCTGCACCTTTCACTCAGCTATGGCATATAAGGTGGATGTGCCCTAAATTTTTAAGGTGGCAATACTCCTTGAAGCAAGAATGCATTGTTATATAGAGTAGTACCATTGTTTTGTTTTTCTATCTCCATTTAAACATAGAAAACAATGCCCTGCTTTAGAAATTTTGTTATTAAAGGTTTTTCAATAACCGAGCAATGCGGCCACCTCAATAGGGCCTGTCATTCAGTGCACATTGAAAATCTACACGTAAATTTATATGATATGCCTATAACACCCCTCCACCTTCTCGCTCAAAAATGTTTCACTTTCACAAGTTATTAGCAAGAACAATATATTAAAATTAAAAGTGTGTGGACAAGACATCTCTAATAGTAAAATCTGTATGTGCTGAAATATGAAAACGTAGTAGGGAGCTAGACAGGTTTATCATAGAAAGTAATTTATTTCACAGTTCCACTTTCCTTCGTTCCTTTCGAACTGCTCAGTATGAATGGAAATAGAGTATTTGAATTAATGGTGTAACAATATTAGACTTTATTTACTAGGGCTAAGAATGTGCTTTGTTAACGAAAAGAGTTTGGATTCACGCGGGGTTTGTTACAGTTCACACTGTGAGGATGACCTGGACTCATCCTCTGGAATACCTCAGTTAGGATTGGCTATTTAAATAATGTATAATATTGGCAACTCTCTGTCCATTATTCACATAATGGCAGCACTTTTGCTATGACAAAACAGGTAAAGCAGATCTATCATTATATTGTGTTTTCCTGTTTAAGAACAGCATCGTAAAAGGACAGATATGCTCTACTAGTAGCCCAAATGGCACGAAAAATATAATAGCAGCTAGCAAAGAATACAGCGGACTCATAGTTATGAGTCTGCTGTATTCATGAGGGGAGCCCTCGCCTTCCTCACCCGTGATTGACTGGCTGCCGTATATATCTGCATGTATACACGTCAGCCATCAATCACTGGTCAGATAGAGGTGGGAAGAGGCATGAGGAGTGCTACCCTTATAAATACATAGGAATTGTATCTATGGATCTTTTGTATTGTTCGTTATGCTCTAGTATATTAGTATGTGTAAAGGCCCCCTCCTCTTTTGCTGACACACATGGCACAAGTGCATCTGCATTCCAGACTAGCGCCCTATTTAGCCAGTATACCAGTCTTTATAAACAACTTTTAGTCTTCATACACATCATTTTGGTCTGTGGTATATTAATGGCATATTTGGGTTTTGTGGCCTTTATTTTTAAAAATTTTTTTTTTTAAAAAAACAGCATGCTCTGGTTATAGTGTTTTATCTGGTGTTTTTCCCATAGGCTTCTCAATAGGAGTTCAAAAACTGCAGGAAAAACGCATGTACAAAATGACACTAAATAAACGCCACCAAAAATGCATGTTACATTTAAAAACCGCTGGCATTTTTACATGCATTTTTCCATTCAATTTCAATTTTGACCATCCAGACTTTCCAACAAATAATAAAACAGCAAAACAATGTTGTAAAAATCATAAAGGGACTTCTTGACATCTAAGGTTGTGTGGCTAGATTCTTCTTCTTAGAGAAGGGTAACTTGTCAAATATAAATAACAAGCAAAAAAGCCTGTTGTGTGAAAAAATACAACGGGCCCTAGAAAAGTCTGCACCCTAATGTGCCATCACTCTACCACCTGTATACCACCACTCTGTCCCCTGTATCCCATCACTGTCCCCTATATGCCACCACTGTCGTTTAAGACCTTATAGCATGTAGCATCTTGTCTAGCTCGGAGATTTCTAAAATCTCTATTATTGCAGATTTGACGCCATTGAATATTTTCTTTAGGCCATTCTTGTGTGTTTCTGAGATGTCTTTGTGCCTTTCTATTGAATGTTTTGTGCTTCTACAATATTCACATTACGCATGCGCTGAGATTCAGCCTCAATTTGTTGTGGTGTCATTTCATTATAACGATCACGCAATCGCTAAAGCTCAGCATTTCTTTCATCTACAGTTCGTTGTTGCCGCCTTGTTCTGTCATAATTGGCTTTGCAGCGTTTAGCATTAGTTTGTTTTTGTTAACTGCATTTTTTGGCATGGCATTGTTAACCCCTTTATGACGAATCCTAGTTTTGGCCTTAAGGCTCCGAGCCCATTTTTCAAATGTGTCAATTTATGTGGTAATAACTCTGAAATGCTTATATCTATCCAAGCGATTCTGAAGTTGTTTTCTCATGACACATTGGACTTTATGTTAGTGGTAACATTTGCTCGATATATTCAATGTTTATTTGTGAAAAATAGCAAAATCTTGAGAAAATTTGGAAAAATTGCATTTTTCTGATTTCAAATTGATGTGCTTGTAAGACAGATAGTAATTCTACACACAATACTTACTAGTTCCCATTTTCCATATGTCTACTATATGTTGGCATCGTTTTTGAACACTCTTTTATTTTTCTAGAATGTTAAAAGGCTTAGAACATAAGCAGCAAGTTCTCATATTTTTAAGTAAATTTCTAAAGCTTTTTTTCTTAGGTACCAGTTCAGTTCTGAAATGGCTTTGTGGGGCCTATATATTAGAAATCCCCATAAATCACCCCATTTAAAAAAAAATTAGACCCCTCAAAGTATTCAAAACAGTATTTAGAACATTTCTTAACCCTTTAGGCGTTTCACAGGAATTTAATGCAAAGTAGAGGTGAAATTTACAAATTTCATTTCTTATGCAGAAAATCCTTTTTTTTTTTTCAACTTTTTTCTGTAAAACAGAAGGTTTTACCAGAGAAATGCAATGCAATATTTATTTCCCAGATGCTGCAGTTTTTAGGAAGCACAGGCCTCAGAAGCAAAGGAGCACATAGTGGATTTTGGAGCCTCCTTTATATTTTAGACACCATGTCAGGTTTGAAGAGATCTTGTGGTGCGAAAACAGTAGATATGCCCAAAAGTGACATTTGCCAAACTACACCCCTCAAGGAATTAGTCGAGGGCTATAGTGAGCATTTAGACCACACAGGTTTTTTTGCTGCATTTCGTAGAATTAGGCTGTGAAATAGAAAATCACATATTATTCTGACAAAACTTGCACATTTTTAATTTTTACAAGGAATAAAGGAGAAAAAACACCTCAACATTTGAAAATCAATTTCTCCCGATTATGGCAATACCCCACATGTGGTCTTAAACTTCTAGTTGAACAAACGGCAAAGCTCAGAAAGGTAGGAGCGCTATTTGGCATGTCGATTTTGCTGGATTGGTTTCTGGACGCCATGTCGCATTTGCAGAGACTCTGAGGTACCAGTACAGGCGAAACCCCTTAAAAGTGACCCCATTTTGGAAACTAAACCCCTTGAGGAATTCATTGTAGTTTTAATTGGGTGCATCCGACTTTTTGATCAGTTTTTATTCTATTTTTTACGAGGTGTGGTGACAAAAAACAGCAATTCTACTGTTGATTTTTATTCCTTTTTACAGCATTCACCGTGCGCTATAAATGACATATTCACTTTATTCTGTGGGACGACACGATTACGGCGATACCATATGTTTATAGTTTTTGTTATGTCTTTCGGCGTTTGCACAATAAAATACTTTTTATAAAAAATAATTTACTTTTTGTGTTGCCTTATTCTATGAGCCATAACATTTTTAATTTTCTATCAAGAAAGATAAGGGGCAGGATGAGAAGCCGCGCCTCAGCAGATACAGTTAGCACCAACCTGCCACTGATTGGCTGAAGTGGTTCCATGTGACCGCTGCAGCCCATCAGAGAAAAATTTAGTCTTTGGCAACACGGCTTGCATTTTATATATTAGTATGATTGTATTTCCATTTGTCTGCTCCTTTTTCCTATTACATTATAAGCTCTTTCATATAATCTACCTATAAATAGGGACTAAGGCCCTTAAATCAAAGAAAAAAACTAATGGGGTAATTCACTCAAAAGTCATCTTCTAAGAATGATATTATAGAGACATGTCAGAAGATCTCATCAGATTAACCCGTCCGTTTCAACCACAACCGATTTCCAAAATGGATTTCCAAAACATCTAAATTCTTTCTCAAATAGTTTTATTGCTGGAAATTTCTAATGCAACCTTCTAAACAAAGGGTCGTTCAAATCAGTAGGGTTTTTGCTTAGAATGTTGTGAAATAGAATTCCAGCTATTTCAATCTTTAATCAGTGCCAAAAGGGTTTGGACTCTCTATGAAGCTCTACAGATCCTTTGTTTGGGAAACCAGTGGTGGTCCATGTCCGTGCAAGATCTATGACATGTCAGAAGGTCAATTTTAGTTGGAATTTCCTTTTAAAACAGCTAATGGCAACCATATATTCCTTCTTTACTCTATATTTATGTCCTATAAGATAAACATACAGTTTATTACTGTTGTAGTGTAACAATGAATTCAATGTATGTGCTAAACATTATTCTTAAATTCAGATTTGTGTGAAATTCTGAAACCTTTCCGTAGTCGCTCATGCTTTACTGTCTTCATTGTACAAATATAACTGTATTGTGCTTTTTCTTTTCTCATTCACCACATGCAGAGAAAACTTGATGGCAATACTTGGAGGAATCTGGAATGCTTGTGTTAAGTTCTCTTTTGATCTGCTCTGTTGGATCCAAAAGTTCATATCCCAAGGGGTCAATATTTCAATTATTCAAGTTATTTCTGGTCACTAAAATATACACCTGAATACACACAAATCCGACTTTCCAACGTTGCATCAATATATCTGAGTATACAGAATTAAATAATAGAATCATTTTCTCATTTTAAATATCTAATTGTAATAATTTTATACTAGGATTTGTTTTACTAAGGTAGGGCCTATTTACTATTCAAGGTCTAAGAATTGTATATTTACAATAAATATATTAGTGGAGAAAAGTTAAAAAAAAGGCAAATAGATTTTGGGAAAGGATTTGAATTAATTAGGTACCCTAATCTAGCCCGTCTATCTACCACCAATCCACTGATGTTGTTGAGGAAAACCATTAAAATCTGTGGTCTGCCATGTCAAGCGCAGACACATGCCCTCTTTGTATCTTCACTGACCTTTGACTTAGGGTCAGCGTTAATTTCCGCTGAGGGGTTCTGTCGGAGGTTTCTGTCGGTTTAACCCCTCAGTGGAAAGTCAAACGGAAACCTCAGCTGTTTCCCTCACTATTGAACTCAATGGTGATGGAAACCTAGCTAATGGTTTCCGTCTGTCACCATTGTGACAGGGTTCTGTCGTTTTGGATGGAAGCAATAGCGCAGTCCACTGCACTATTGATTCCGTCCAAAACAATAAATCCCTGTGACAATGGTGACAAATGCAGCGAAAAACGCAGCGAAAATCGGCATACAGGGAGAGGAAAATCTGCCTCAAACTTCCAAACTAAGTTTTGAGGCAGAAATTCCACCTGCAAAAAAACTCTGTGTGAACATAGCCTAAGGATTTTGCATACCACAGACCAAAAGGTCAAGAGAGACTGACACTGAGCCCAGTTATAGCAACTAGAGCTCTTGGGTCATGGAAGAACAAAAGTACATATTAGGAAGTTGTACAATGGGTACATATTTTTTGTTTAATAATGCAATGGCAAAACATGCCACAGCTTCAAGGTTTTATAAGAGCATTGATCCTAAGGAGATGGGGTGGTGCTTGCTTCTTTTGTACGCAGATTTTCACTTTACAGGGTTATTTAGAGGTAGAAGTTGAATCCACAAATTCAGCTTTGATAGGACTTTGGATATATACTGTGTGCACAATTATTAGCAAAGTTGTATTTTTGAGGATTCATTTTATTATTGAACAACTACTGGGCTGTCGGTCAATCCAAAATGTTAATAAACCTCAAACCTGAATATTTAAGAAAGTAAAAGTGAGGTTTTGTCTTTTTTAGGAGAATATCTATGTGTGCATAATTATTGGGCAACTATTATTGTGAAGAATTATTATGTAACATAATGAAAAAGGAATAATAAACAAACAACTCAAAATTTACAAATAAACATTTCTGACATTTCCCAAAAAAATCAGTGACCAATATAGCCATCCTTCTTTTCAATAACAGTCATAAACCTTTCATCCATGAAGTCTGTCAGTTTCTTAATCTGTTGACTATCAACTTTTTATGCAGCAGCAACGACAGCCTCCCAGACACCGTTCATACAGGCGTTCTGTTTTTCTTCCCCATAAATCTGCAGTTTAAGAAGGGCCCACAACTTCTCAATAGGGTTTAGGTCAGATGAGAAAGGGGGCCATGTCATTATTCTTTCATGTGTAAGGCCTTTACTGGCGAGACATGCAGTGGAGTACGTCGATGCCTGCGATAGAGCATTGTCCTGCATAAAAATCATGGTTTTCTTGAAAGATGCCGACTTTTTCCTGTACGACTGATGAAAGGGTCTTCTAAAAACTGACAGTAGGTTTGGGAGTTTATTTTTAGTCCATCTTCAACACAAAAAAGGTCAAACTAGCGCATCTTTACTAACATCAGCCCATAGCAGTACCCCACCTCCACCTTGCTGACGTGTGAGTTGAAGTGGAGCTCTGTGCCCATTACTGATCCAGCCATGAGCCCATCCATCAGGTCCATCAAGAGTCACTCTCGTCTCATCAGTCCATAAAATCTTTGAAAAATCTGTCTTCAGATATTTCTTGGCCCAGTCTTGACGTTTCAATTTATGTATTTAGATAGCCAGCGGAAGGCTGAACAGCTTAAAGTGGACACAATACATAAGACGCCCGTCCTCTCTGACGCGTTTCTAGTTTACAAGAGCCATTACTCATAGATCTATGAGTAATGGCTCTTGTGAGCTAGAAACGCGACAGAGAGGACGGACGTCTTATGTATTGTGTCCACTTTAAGCTGTTCAGCCTTCCGCTGGCTATCTAAATAAATAAGGAAGATTTATTTTCCAAATTCCACAAGGAGTGCTGATCTGTTCCTCTTGAATGCTGTTCCTATAGCGTGGAGATCGCTGTCTTCTTCGTGCACCTGGGAGGGTGAGCTGACATTTCTATTCATTTATTGTTTCAATTTATGTGTCTTGTTCAGTGGTGGTCGGGTTCCAGGCTTCCTTACCTTGACCATGTATATGAGCACTGAACACCTTGTACTTCTGGGCACTCCAGGGAGGTTGCAGTTCTGGAATATGACAGCACTGGAGGATAATGGATTCCTGGTCGCTTCACGTTTGATTCTTCTCAAATCTTTGGCAGTTAATTTGCTTTTTTTTTTCTCAACACGTTTGTTGATTATTTGCTACAAAACGTTTGATGGTTCTGTGATCATGCCCCAATATCTTAGCAATTTCAAGAGTGCTGCATCGCTCTGAAAGACTTTTAACAATTTTTGACTTTTCAGAGTCAGTTAAATTCCTTTTTTGGCCCATTTTGCCAGAGGAAAACAAGCTGCCTAATAATTCTGCACACCTTGATATAGGGTCTTG
Organism: Rhinoderma darwinii; assembly: GCF_050947455.1. Lineage (NCBI taxonomy): Eukaryota > Metazoa > Chordata > Amphibia > Anura > Rhinodermatidae > Rhinoderma > Rhinoderma darwinii. Next base: position 93,785,991 of record NC_134694.1, read on the forward strand.
ATCTCCTTAGGCTACACCCTCCCTCGTTACACAAATACACATCACCTGATATGCTTCATCCAATAAGCAGACACATTTATACAGCTTGGAGTTGGAAAAAATGCATAAAAATGATGATATGGTCAAACTACTCACTTGCCTAATAATTGTGCACACAGTGTACCCCTTCATAGAAGGGAACCTTTCCTGGTGGTATATTTCCATGAACTAATTGCAAGCCTATAAGAATTCCCACAAAATGCCCTAATCCACATCCTATAATTTGTAAATATTCTTGCATCTTTTCTTTCACGATATTGACCAGAATACAATATGCGGTAGGAAACAAGTAAATAGTAGCATATGCTTGAGTTGTTTGTATGGTAACATAAGAGCTAAGTACCGGTTCATTTTCTGATTAGCCTTGTGGAAATGATAAAATGTTCACTGCAAGGACTAATCAGCAGTTATGCAAAATGAAGTCAACTGTCTTTTTCCGTATGGGATTGTGTGTAAACATGAGCAGAGTCCTGACTTTGATAATTAGTAACACTAATTAAGCAGCATTTGCAGTTGTCTACAAAGAAGTGTGAAGAACAAGCAACCGCTGCCCATAAGAACACTACACTTATCACTGAATTCAAACAAACGGGAGAGTCGTGTTGTCTAGTAGGCAGCAGGAAAAAAGGTCTAGATCATAGTAACAGGGAGAGTAATTACCAGCGATCTGTTCTTTGCTCTGAGGTGATACTTAATGACTCACACTCACCATCGCTACCAGGAAAGCAATGATGTCCAGTGTAAAGTTTGCTATTTGAGCTATTTAGAGGGGTATGGAACCTAAAGTTTTTTATTTTTCAAATTTGTTGTGCAATGAATTCTGGTGTTTACCGTAAGCTGCCATTTTAGGTTAGGGTTTATGTATACATAATATTGGAAGTTCTTTTTTTATAAGATTTATTTTTTGTTGCATGTTTTTGTGGTGATTACCTTTTAAATGGTGGTGAGACAAAGTGGTCCAGCCTATCCTCACCCTTGACCATGTCAAAACCACCATATTTAAAAATAATAATAATTTAAAAAAAATCCAAAAATAAATCAATTAGCCAATATCCTCCCTAGGTCATGAAGTAGTCCATCAATACATGGTACCACCCATTCTTCAGCATAGTGAGTGGCACTGCCACCTGCGCCTGTTAAAAATGAATTCACCCAAAAAATATTCTCTCTTAAGAGTCTGAAGGACTCATTACAATGGAAAACTTTATTAAAGAGGTAGTCTCACTAAGACAGCTCCTTTCTAAATAGCTCTCCAGCTCCCAATGATGAGCTGTTATCACCAATGGAATCTGTGTCTGGCCATTCATGTAATGGCCAACCATGTAAGAAGGTCTGCAATATGGCGAGCAGCTGCATTTGAGCAGCTCTCCGCTCTGGCACATAGAGTGGGGTCCTGACCGGGGGACCCCCCCTTTATGACATCCATATGTCATAATATCGCATATGGACAGAGGTTGTCTTTTAATGGATTCGCTCATTTAAAGGGGTTGTCCAGTTCAGAGAGAGGAGACACAAACACTCTGCCCATAGAAGTCTATGGAGAGGGGAGGGGAGCAAGTGGCAGAAAGGATTAAAAAAATATAGAAATAGACAAAATGCTCATAGAAGTCTATAGAGGGAGGAGGGGGAGCATGAGGCGGGATCAGGAGCAGAGAGAGAGAGAGACAGACAGACACGAAGGAGGAGTGAGAAGACACAGGCTACTGGTCAGATTTATCTCTCCCCGATCCTGGATCCTCAGCTACACTGCTCATTAATGCTGTATAATCTCGTCCATGCTGCTGCAAGCTTCTATATGATTGATATATAGAGATAAGGGAGCAGGACTTTCCTCTTCTATTTGTGCTGTGTATAGAAGATATGATAGCAGTTAGGCTCCATGCATTAAGAGGCTCTGTCACCACATTATAAGTGCCCTATCTCCTACATAATCTGATCGGTGAAGTAATGTAGATAACAACAGTGGTTTTTATTTTGAAAAACAATCATTTTTTTTAGCAAGTTATGAGCAACTTTAGATTTATGCTAATTTGTTTCTTAATGCCCAACTGGGCGTATTTTAACTTTTGACTAAGTGGGCGTTGTAAAGAGGAGTGTATTACGCTGACCAATCAGCGTCATACACTCCTCTCCATTCATGTCCATTTGTACTCAGCACATCGGTATCTCGCTGTGCTGTCACAAACACCCACATTAACTTTACTGAAGTGCCTTGAGAGTGAATAGACATTGCCTCCAGCCAGGACGCGATGTCTATTCACACTCCCGACACTTTGGTAAAGTTTGTGTGGGACTTAATCGATGCACAGCATGATCTTGCGAGATCACGCTGTGAATGACAGCATGCTGCTCATTGAGAACTAGCTCCTATACTCAAGGGAATGGAGTTGGTATTCTATCTACCTCAGGTCACACACACTCAGCAGCCGTGTACGTACCCATCCTATGTTCAAAGCTATCCCCAGCACCAGTGCTTTAGAGAGTGGAACACATGGCAGAAATACGGCTGTATGCTTCCCTGCAGGAGAACAAAGGAATGCGGAGCCCGGACGTGCCGCTCCTCCCTGCCCGCCTCCCATTCACGTGTTCAGCCCTCAATCACAATAAGCGGCCGCTGCTCTCATTGTCGTGTACTGCATGTACCCTGAGAGCGGACATTGTGTGGACAATCACGGAGGATGGAGGGAAAACTCAGCAGCAGTGTGTGTGACTAGTAAGAGGAGGCTAGCACAGTGACATTGACCGAGCGACGCACAGGAGTCACATGTGGCGCTGGGACAAATATAGATGCGCTTTATTTTTATACAACGTGACGGTCCCTCAGGAGCATAAGCTCACAGCCATTGTCTGCTGTACACTCCCGACACTTTGGTAAAGTTTGTGTGGGACTTAATCTCTGCACAGTGTGAATGACAGCATGCTGTGATTCAGAGCGTGATCTCGCGAGATCACGCTGTGCAGCGATTAAGTCCCACACAAACTTTACCGAAGTGTCGGGAGTGTGAATAGACATCGAGTCCTGGCTGGAGGTGATGTCTATTCACTCTCAAGACACTTCAGTAAAGTTACTGTGGGTGTATGTGACAGCACAGCGTGATCTCTGTGAGATCACGCTGTGCTGAGTACATATGGACATGAATGGAGAGGCGTTTATGACGCTGATTGGTCAGCGTCATACACTCCTCTTTACAATGCCCACTTGGCCAAAAAGTAAAAAAACGCCCAGTTGGGCATTAAGAAAGTAATTAGCATAAATCTAAAATCACTCATAAATTGCTCAAAAATGATAGTTTTTCAAAGTAAAAAACACTGTTGTTGTCTACATTACAGTGTCGATCAGATTGTGTAGGCAATTATAATGTGGTGACAGAGCCTCTTTAGCTCAGAGAAAATTGAGAATTATCGATAGAATCAGAATGCAAGTTATATAATGGCCAGATATAGTGTTATGTACACACATATGTGCACACAGCTACTTTTAAAAAGACACCTCACAAGTTAGGTACGCTTTAATGTTATATAATAATATAATTAGGGTAAACTCAGATATGGTGGTAATCCGCAGAAAAGTCTGCCACATCTGACTGCTGTACATAGATGTTATTATATCGTTTAGGATAGTGCATGAGGTTATAAGTGGTCTCGGGCTGGGCAGTGTAACTATAATTAGATTTTATTTAATAAATAGGTCCAGAGTCCTGCTATAGAATCTTATTTTCTCTTCACAGCCAAGACATAACATGATAAAATTCTATCTTTCTGCAGCTGCCATTTGGGGGAGCTCACTGCATAGGGATTTTTAAAGCTCCCATTAAAGTCAACAATCAAATCACATGAGGTAAACTCCCCTTAGTGGTGGCAGAAAGAATTTTAGCATTTAAATCAATCTTTTTTCTGGAACTACTCAGAGGGGGTTTCCCTGAGCTAGGCCACAACCCCCCTGTATGCTCCTGATCATTATCATACTTCATGCAAAATGAAAATAAATAAATATGTAAATAGAGAGATGCATGCAGGTGCGAATGCACAATGGGCATGCACAATAGTAGATAATCATCTACACAGGCATTGCCCTTGAATGCAAAGGCTGCGTAAGAATATTTTGATTAGTGCGCATGCGCAAATCTACTTAAAAGTAACTAACTCTGCACAGACATGCTCAATAGGGTTATCTGGATGCCGAAATATGGCGCTTAACACAGAATACAATTGGTGATACATGGATCCTGGATAATCAGTTTTTTAATATCAACAGATGTGAGTAGGATAGATTAACAAACTAATTATATATTTATTTGTGTATAAATACCTGGATATTATGTATATTATTGCACAGTCACTTTATTGCACTTGTCCCTCTCTGGTCTACTTAATGTTTATTATATAAATTATGATATATATATATATATATATATATATATATATATATATATATATATATATATATATATATATATATATATATATATATATATATATTATATATATATATATATATATATATTTATATATATATATATATATATATACACACACACTACCGTTCAAAAGTTTGGGGTCACCCAGACAATTTTGTGTTTTCCATGAAAACTCACACTTATATTTATCAAATGAGTTGCAAAATGGCTAGAAAATATAGTCAAGACATTGACAAGGTTAGAAATAATGATTTTTATTTGAAGTAATAATTTTCTCCTTCAAACTTTGCTTTCGTCAAAGAATGCTCCATTTGCAGCAATTACAGCATTGCAGACCTTTGGCATTCTAGCTGTTAATTTGCTGAGGTAATCGGGAGAAATTTCACCCCATGCTTCCAGAAGCCCCTCCCACAAGTTGGATTGGCTTGATGGGCACTTCTTGCGTACCATACGGTCAAGCTGCTCCCACAACTGCTCTATGGGGTTGAGATCTGGTGACTGCGCTGGCCACTCCACTACAGATAGAATACCAGCTGCCTGCTTCTTCCCTAAATAGTTCTTGAATAATTTGGAGGTGTGCTTTGGATCATTGTCCTGTTGTAGGATGAAATTGGCTCCAATCAAGCGCTATCCACAGGGTATGGCATGGCGTTACAAAATGGAGTGATAGCCCTCCTTATTCAAAATCCCTTTTACCTTGTACAAATCTCCCACTTTACCAGCACCAAAGCAACCCCAGACCATCACATTACCTCCACCATGCTTGACAGATGGCGTCAGGCACTCTTCCAGCATCTTTTCAGTTGTTCTGCATCTCACAAATGTTCTGTGTGATCCAAACACCTCAAACTTAGATTTGTCTGTCCATAACACTTTTTTCCAATCTTCCTCTGTCCAATGTCTGTGTGCTTTTGCCCATATTAATCTTTTCCTTTTATTAGCCAGTCTCAGATATGGCTTTTTCTTTGCCACTCTGCCCTGAAGGCCAGCATCCTGGAGTTGCCTCTTCACTGTAGACGTTGACACTGGCGTTTTGCGGGTACTATTTAATGAAGCTGCCAGTTGAAGACCTGTGAGGCGTCTATTTCTCAAACTAGAGACTCTAATGTACTTGTCTTGTTGTCATTTGTGCAGCGGGGCCTCCCACTTCTCTTTCTACTCTGGTTAGAGCCTGTTTGTGCTGTCCTCTGAAGGGAGTAGTACACATCGTTGTAGGAAATCTTCAGTTTCTTGGCAATTTCTCGCATGGAATAGCCTTCATTTCTAAGAACAACAATAGACTGTCGAGTTTCACATGAAAGCTCTCTTTTTCTAGCCATTTTGAGAGTTTAATCGAACCCACAAATGTAATTCTCCAGATTCTCAACTAGCTCAAAGGAAGGTCAGTTTTATAGCTCCTCTAAACAGCAAAACTGTTTACAGCGGTGCTAACATTTTTGCACAAGGGTTTTCAAGTGTTTTCTAATCATCCATTAGCCTTCTAACACAGTTAGCAAACACAATGTACCATTAGAGCACTGGAGTGATGGTTGCTGGAAATGGGCCTCTATACACCTATGTAGATATTGCATTAAAAACCAGGCGTTTGCAGCTAGAATAGTCATTTAGCACATTAACAATCTATAGAGTGTATTTCTGATTAATTTAATGGTATCTTCATTGAAAAAAACTGTTCTTTTCTTGCAAAAATAAGGAAATTTCTAAGTGACCCCAAACTTTTGAACGGTAGTGTATATATATATATACATATATATATATATATATATATATATATATATATATATATATATAAATGACACAATATTTTTGCACTATGTATTAATTGAATATAATTACTTGCATGTATTGTATTCCCTATTTGAACATTGTTAACACACTAAGATATTGCTTGAGAAAGGCCCATGTTTTGGGGCTGAAACGTCGCATACTGATGGGTGAATAAACACTTTTTTCTTCACTTTGAAAAATGGCTGGAGTGCTGCCTAATTTATTGAAGCATTTGTGAAAGGGCTGGAATTCTGGGCCCTGAGGCTTGCACCCACATTTCTGCATGTATAGTGCTGCTCTTTTTGTGAATGATAGATAGATAGATAGATAGATAGATAGATAGATAGATAGATAGATAGATAGATAGATAGATAGATAGATAGATAGATAGATAGATAGAATGTCCACCATCCAGCAGCACCAGTCAGGAATATAGGTGGGTGCACGTCCCAGGAGCCCGATCACTGCTCCCAGATCCTCAATATTCGTCCAATAAGAGACAGCACTCCAATTTGTGATAGAAAAAACGGCTTTTTATTAGCCCCTGTGCGACGTTTCGGCTCTTTACATGGAGCCTTTCTCAAGCATGCTTTAGAAAGGCTCCATGTAAAGAGCCGAAACGTCGCACAGGGGCTAATAAAAAGCCGTTTTTTCTATCACAAATTGGAGTGCTGTCTCTTATTGGACGAATAGATAGATAGATAGATAGATAGATAGATAGATAGATAGATAGATAGATAGATAGATAGATAGATAGATAGATAGATAGATAGATAGATAGATAGATAGATGATAGATAGAACGATGTGACAGATAGATGATAGATAGTTAGATAGATAGATAGATAGATAGATAGATAGATAGATAGATAGATAGATAGATAGATAGATAGATAGATAGATAGATAGATAGATAGATAGATAGTAGATAGATAGATAGATAGATAGATAGATAGATAGATAGATAGATAGATAGATAGATAGATAGATAGATAGATAGATAGATAGATGATAGATAGAACGATGTGACAGATAGATGATAGATAGTTAGATAGATAGATAGATAGATAGATAGATAGATAGATAGATAGATAGATAGATAGATAGATAGATAGATAGATAGATAGATAGATAGATAGATAGATAGATAGATAGAATTCAGAAATAATTATTTTACTCATGTATGAGATCAGTTAGTCATTTACTTTGTCTCTAGAAATTAACTTATTTTCACTTTCAACGCTCATGTTGAATATAAGCATAACATTGCAATTGCTAAATAATCTGATTTATAATTAATGCCTTAGAGAAATCATTGATTTTTACAGTAAAAAATAAATAAGTTATAATATAGCAGACTTGACCCAAAATCAGCAGGAAGCGCAAGAGTCAAATTGCATTAACTAGGTAGATTCATGAAAGTTTAAGTGTCTAGGCTACAACCCTGACACAATATCTGACCACAACGATCAGTTTCAAAAACCTTCTCTCTGTAGAATATAAGCATTGGCGGGATTCCTTCTTTTTCTATTTTCTGATCCTCTCTGTGGGACAGGGAAATTCCAATACTGTCTTTCATTCTGTAATTGAAAATACAGTTTCACTTAAAGGCAGAGGGAATCAATAGTAAGAGTCAACCTAAGAGTTTAAAATAAGATGGCAAAAAATGATGAGGATTCTAAATTGAAGTTGAAAATATAAAATATGAATAGTTGCTATAAACTGTAAATACACATTTCTTGCAGGAAAAATCTTGTAATGTTTCTACCAACTTAAATATTGTTGGTGAAAATCCTTTTTTTAGCTCATAATGCTAGACGCAAGAGGGTTTTTTGAACTCTTTATTGAGTGATGCAACAGACTCAAGTACACTTTTCAATACAGATAAAAAAAGGTATACAGACGTATAACGGTCGAACGTATGTTTACTCTTTCGGTAAGTCAGGCCTACAATATCCTGGATACGTTCAGCGTGTATATCAGAGAATTTCTCTATGCATATGCCGAACATAGAGAAAAGTGTCACAAGAAATGTACATACCAAGTCGGACAGAAACTCTAAGGGCACATTCAGACGCGACGGAATTGCTGTTGAATTCCGCTGCGGACAGTCCGCAGTGGAATTCTGCAGCAGCCATTTTTTACATTTGTTTCTATAAATTTTTAGGAAACTTAGTTCAGACGTTGCAGAAAATAAGGGCATGTTCAGACGTGGCGGAATTCTGCAGACACTGTCCGCATCAATGCCGCACATAATCTGCGTTGCAGATTCCGTTGTGCCTTTGCCTAAAATGTGAAGTAAAATGCTGCGGATCAGTCGTTGCGGATTCAGGTGCAGATCACACCCTGCTCTCTTTTAAAACATTCCATCTTAGTCTGGCTATAGACCTTGAAACACAAAGGTCCAGCCAGAATGATGAAATATCCTGTTCGCGAAAGCAATCCGCATCGCAACACACATAACATCTGCGGATTTCATTGCGTAATTTTGCAACTCCATTGAAATCAATGGAGAAATTACGCCACAAGTACGCATCAAGTCCGCAACAGCCAGTGTATGCTGCGGACACCAAATTCCGCACCACAGCCTATGGTCCGCAGTGGAGTTGTCCGCAACTAAAAAGGTGTGGAAATCAATGGACAGACTGTCCACAGCGGAATTCCACAGCAATTCCGCCACGTGTGAACGTGCCCTAACTATGCGGAAATTAGGCTGCGGTGCAGATTTTTCCCTCTGCAGTATGCTAATTACATTGCGGAGAAGAAGCGGAATTTCACTGCAGATTTCAGCCTTTGCAATGCGAAAACTGAAATTTGTGGCAAGTCCGCTGTGATATCTGCAATGTCTGAATTACCTGTCAAATATTCAAATGTTGGTGCATATTCGTTGCAGAATTGCCCCAAATCTGCACAAACATTTGCATCGGAAAAGTTCCGCCACGTCTGAACATGGCCTAACAGAGACTAAAAGATTGCAGTTTGATTTCTGTTAAAGTTTAGCACAACTGACAAAAAACAACATATACAGTACTTAAGTAATTGTATATGTCTGTTCCCTCCTTCAGTGAGTTTAAAGGGGTTGTCTGAGAGTTCAGAAAATGTAACTATCTGCAGGAAATTTTATAAAGAGTAAAAACAAATAATACTCACGTGAAATCCCCCGCTACTCCAACATCGATGCTTGGTTGGCCCTGCTGGGCTTAGTTTACATTACTGTGCGATGAGGTGTTGTACCAGCACGTGGCCTCAGCCTGAAGGATTTAGTAGGTGAGTAATGTTTGTTTTTTTATTTTATAACATTTCTGACAATTAGCTTAATTTCAAAAACTCTTTGATAATATCTATCAAACAATCTATCTATCTATCTATCTATCTATCTATCTATCTATCTATCTATCTATCTATCTATCTATCTATCTATCTATCTATCTATCTATCTATCTATCTATCAAACAATCTATCTATCTATCTATCTATCTATCTATCTATCTATCTATCTATCTATCTATCTATCTATCTATCTATCTATCTATCTATCTATCTATCTATCTATCTATCATCTATCTATCTATCTATCTATCTATCTATCTATCTATCTATCTATCTATCTATCTATCTTTGAGCAGGTCTTAGCCACAACCTCTATATTTTATTATTTATGTACAATATATAATCCTAAAATATTGTGATGAAAAAAAGCAACTAATTTATATCATACATCCACAATTTATGGTCCTTATTACAGAAGCCATACCCAGAACCCTTGTCGTTCTACTGAAGCAAACTTAGATTACCCAATGGTGATCTAAGTTTTCTTTAGTAGGACCATAGGGGGTCTAAGTATTGCAGTCTTGATACGGATACTAAAACGCGGATGTATTATGTAAATGATTTGCTTTATTTTGCAATAGTATTTTAGTAATATATATTGTACATAGATAATATAATAAAGAGGTTGTGGCTAGACCTGCTCAAATACGATAGATAGATAGATAGATAGATAGATAGATAGATAGATAGATAGATAGATAGATAGATAGATAGATAGATAGATAGATAGATAGATAGATAGATAGATAGATGATAGATAGATAGATAGATAGATAGATAGATAGATAGATAGATAGATAGATAGATAGATAGATAGATAGATAGATAGATAGGTAGATAGATAGATAGATAGATAGATAGATAGATAGATAGATAGATAGATAGATAGATAGATAGATAGATAGATAGATAGATAGATAGATTTCATACAAAATCATTTTGCTAGAATATATGAATCGAAATTTGTTGCATCTTAATAGTTGTATATATACTTTATATGTATGTATATATATATATATATATATATATATATATATATATTCTAATGTTTCTACATTTAGCTTTTTATTTTTTATAACATTGTAACAGGAGTGCTGAATGCTGCAGTTCCTGTTCAGCTGATTCTTTTGATTATTATCTTTGGATAAAATATTCTCTCTTGTACAAGGTTATCACGAAAGCCCAGCTAGAAATCAATATGGTCATTTTGATCCCATAAAGACACATGTTGTGCGGCTTAGTAGCCTGATCCTTGAAACAAAGATGAGCTTTAACATTTGTTACAAAATCAAAATGTAAATTACATTCCATTTGACTTCACAATATAATGCGTCCAAATTAAAAATAAAAAAATTCATTGCCCAATACATTAGAAACAGTTTTGAGCCCATACGGAAGAAAGATGTATCATCACGAAGGAGCACATATGAAGATGATTATACTGTAAAAGACATTGGAAGGCTCTTTCTGAGGACGTGAATGAGTTTTGGAATTGAACATACCCAACATGTGGAAGGTAATGCAGGAATGATTTGGTAAAAATAGCTCACATTTATCCATGGCCTTTCATGATTTATACACTTTTTGAAGCAGAAAATGAGCGCTATACATTGGATTGACTACCTTAAGACATAATTATCCAATGCTTGTTAACTCTAGTCAATCCAACTTATTTCACAACAAACTTACATGTAAGATGTTCTCTACTTTTTACCTCAGGAATTTGTTCGACAAGTGACTGCCTTTCTGATAAGAAAGTTAAAGGCTTTCTGGTCTCTATGACAGGTCATATAAGATTACTAAAGAAATATATAATTACACCTGCCAACCACTTCTAGTGTAATTGATTCAATAACTAACAATGTCACAGGAACGCTAGGCTCAGAGGTCTCACTGTGTGAAAATACTCATACATGGCTAAACATCTTGGTATTTTAATTGCTTGTCATGCAGCCAGGGCTCCATATTGCACCTATCTCCACAGCAACAGACTGGTATTACTGGAAGGAAATGTATAAAATCCATTTATTTGCCACATTTACATTGCAAAGAAATATTTGAATAATGTGACGTTTTCATTTTAACAGCCTTTAAGCGGACATTGAGGTATATAAAACAACATATTGTTATAGTAACTAATAATATGAATAATGAATTGACAGTATGAAGGTAAAGGAGTTGGGGTAGTCTTATCCTAGCTATATCTTTATTTCTTTAGGTCTAATATCATGTCTAAAAATCAGCCTCTTCTGCTGAAAAAGGCACAAAAGATGGGCTGGCACCTAGGCATTTATATGTAGCTTTTATTTGGTCACTGAATGTTAGTATTATTTGAGCACTGTGTGGTGGTATTTACTTAGGCATTGTATGGCAGTGTTACTGTACAGTACTATATATTATTTTTCAGTGTATGGTAATGGCATCACTGTATAGCATTGGTAGTTAGGCAACTGTATAGATGTGTTATTTGGCCAAAAAAAAGTTAATGTTATTTGGACATCATACTTTATGGAGCACAAAGTAGGCACTGCATGGTATGGTTATTTGTACACTGTTTGACAGAACACCTTATGGGATGAGGGCACCAACTTAAAGTACTACATCCTATAGCTTATGGACAATAGGGTCTCATCTAACGTAAGGCTGGCCCTGCTAAAAAGTGACAAAACATATCTTAGAGTCTGTAGACATTGCTAAGTGGTTGAGCAGGAATAATATATTGTCAATTTCATTTCAAATAGTAAGTTCTAGATGTAACAGAGCAGTGTCGACAGAGCATCCATGAAGGACCATGGAGCCCCTGCAGCTCCATATTATGGAGCCAAAGACACTCCATGTATAGCCATATAATTCCCCAGTACAGTGCCACCATACAGCACCACATGACAGAGATATTCTCCCCTATGAGCAAAAAATGTTACAGCTCTAATGGATCAATTTTTTTCTGTCAGACGCATATAGTAGAGCTTCATACACTTCTATAGGCACCATGTTATGCCTCCATACAACTGAAGCTGTAATACAGTATTGTCCATAAGTCTTTAATTTCAGTAAAGGCTAGTACAGTCAGCACCCTCACTGTGTAAAGAGTAACAGGCAACAGAATAAGCCACTATGTAGGTATATTGGTGTAAAAATAGTATTTTTTACCATTATACGACTTGTAACTACCTTTTTCAGCAGTTTTCCCCCTCTTCACGCTCCATATATGTCAGCAGTCCCTGAACTCAGCTCCAGAAGGGGCGGAGACTAGCTGCTATGATGTCTCCCATACCCTGCTCCCCTATCTCTCCCACACACAGAGAAGCAGAAGCAGCATGGAGGACATTATACAGCAGTAATAAGCAGTGTTACTGAGGATCCAGATCTGGGGTGAGGTAGTAAGAGACTTACTAGAAGCCGTATCATCTGTGTGTGTGTGTGTGTGTCTCCTTGACTCTATCTCTTTATCAGCTCTCTCCTTCTACCCCCCTACTCCTACTCATGCCACCTCCCAAAAAAGGAATAGAAAGAGATGTCGCTTGTACCCCAAAATGCTATCAATAAAAATGCCAATTCATCCTCCAAAAAACAAGCCCTCATGCAGCTCCATTGGTTGAAAAAGAGTTTAAAATATAGAAAAAAGTTAAGTCTCTCAGAATATGGCGACATAATGATTTTTTCAAAGTGTTTTTATTGTGAAACAGTAGTAAAACATAAAAAAACTATATCAATTCGGTATCACTATAGTCGGACTGACCCATAGAATAAAGTTAACATATAATTTATGCCATATTATTCCGTTTTGTGAATGCCATTAAAGCAAAACCCCAAAAAACAATAGCGAAATTGCTGTTTTTTCCACCCCGCAAAAAAATTTATCTACCTTAAAATGGTCCCATTAAAAAAATACAACTCGGTCCTACAATAAACAAGTTCTCATATGGCTACGTCAATGGAAAAATAAAAAAAGTTATGGCTCTCGGATGGCGAGGATGAAAGAACAATAGAGGGAAGGGAAACCACTACATTTGCTCACTAGGTATGTGGAGTTCTATTTTTTATTTAGCTCAGATATTTATGTACACTAGATAGCCAAAAGTATTTGGACACTTGACCATTACACCTATATAGTATATATGTTGGTTGGACATCCCATTTCAAAACCATGGGTGGTATTATGGTGTTAGGCCCACTTTTGCCACTATAACAACCTCCACTCTTCTGGGAAGGCTTTCCACAGTATTTTGGTGTATGCCTGTGAAAATTGTGTGCCCATTCGATCAAAACAGCATTTGTAAGGTCAGGCTCTGATGTTGGATGAGAAGGCTTCTACTACTCCGTGGTTGAGCTGTTGTTACCTTTAGATGCTTTCACTATCTATCTATCTATCTATCTATCTATCTATCTATCTATCTATCTATCTGTCTGTTGTCCGTCCGTCCATCTATCTATCTATCTATCTATCTATCTATCTATCCGTCCGTCCGTCTGTTGTCCGTCTATCTATCTATCTATCTATCTATCTATCTATCTATCTATCTATCTATCTATCTATCTATCTATCTATCTATCTATCTGTCCGTCCGTCCGTCTGTTGTCCGTCTATCTATCTATCTATCTATCTATCTATCTATCTATCTATCTATCTGTCTGTCTGTCTGTCTGTCTGTCTGTCTGTCTGTCTGTCTGTCTGTCTATCTATCTATCTATCTATCTATCTATCTATCTATCTATCTATCTATCTATCTATCTATCTATCTGTCTATATAGGCTATTTTAGTATGTAGTGCAGGATTGATTAATGGAATTTCAAGTTCTATCGTTTTTTTTTAATTTCAAAACATAAATGAAAACAAATTTTAGCTTAAAAAACTTCCAATTGGAAAAAAAACTATATAGTCCAACATTTTTGATCGATGGTTACTTTAAGTGTGAAAACAAATGCATCTTGAATTATGGTAAACTAAAAATGTAGCAATCCCATCAATGTCGTTTTAAAAAGCATTTTTTCTAATATCGTTTAAGTTGCTCATTTTCATATGGACGGCAGGAGGTGGGCACTTGGATTTACTAAAAAGAAAGAGCTGTTTCCAGCAGATGTTCTTAGGCTTTTATGATCTAAACAAGAGCAGAATAAAATATAAATGCAAATAAACCAAATATGAATAAAATGGAAGGTTTCATAAAAATCTGGAATTTAACTACGTATGTTATTGCTTTCTATTTTCGAGATCTGAGTCCAGAAAAACGTATTACACATTATGGTATGACTTAATTATATATCAGCAATTCTCTTTCTTATTCAAAAGCATTTAATTTGGAACTTATTTTTCTAATCACAAAATTAATCAAATTAAGTTAAAGAAGGTTTTATGTTAATAAAGCTTAATAACCGTATAAAAAAAAAGTTCTACAACTTTCTTATAGACTTTGTCTTTTAATTCATCACCATTTTCCAGACATTGGTTTTCTGTCATTGAATGAAAAACTCTTGTTTACATCCACAGTCAGCAAACCTGTAATCAGCAGCAGATGCACAAATCTCTCTGGTAGTTTGCTACAATGTATCAGTCAGGAGTACAGACTGTTTAGCTCAAGGATCATTGCCTAGGTTGGATACAATTGTATCTACTTCTTAGCTGAGAGCAGGACCAAGTATAAACAGATTTGCACAATGTTAAGATAAATGTTCTCATTCACTGACAGCAAACTAATATTTTGAAAATAGGGGAATTGAGTATATGAGAAAATTGTATAACCTTTTATTTATACAATGATTATATAAAACCAGAAAACTCCTTTCCTCCTGCAATTATAATTGCGCAGAGATAGTGCAGGAACAGGAGCTGAGCCCGCACCGTCACTTGCAGGTGTCACTTACTTGATCAAGATGGATGGGTTACCATGGCAGCCGGGGGCCTAAAATAAAGCCCCCAGTTCTGCCATTGGTTGATATCTCTTAGGAATATCAGAGGTATGTAAAATGCAATAATGCTTTGGAATTCTAAGTATTCCCACACCTTATATAAGTGATAAACTGAGCGCAGTTTCAAGTCCCTTAGTCACATTCATAAAAAAAAAGTTATATAAAGTGTCAGAAAAAAAGTCCAAAATATAGAATAATTTAAAATAAACAGATTTTTTACATTAAAAAATAATTAGATTTACTAATAATAGTTTGCCTTAAACAAAAAGTTACCGCCGCAAATATATTTTTTATAGAACAAAGCCATAAAAACAACAATACATCTGCAATTGTAACAATCCGTATAATAAAGTTAACCTATCACTTACAGATGTATCAGCCACCAAATTGACTCCCGGCATGCTACGTTACCGCCATAGCGCACCCTGGCAGTCAAAATGGTGACTGCTATATCTGTATACTGCCCAAAATAATGCCATTGAAAAATACAACTTAGCCCCAGCAAAAAACAAGACCTCATTCACCTACACAGACAGGAATGTGGTGGTGATGATAAAAAAAAAGAAGAAGAAATCGCTGCATCCTGTAGGATCAAAATAGGCCACATTTATATGGTGTTAAGTGATTGCAGACAGGAAAAAGTAAAGTACATATAAATGGGCATTACCAGTCCCCTTGTCAATAGGGTGTTTCCTTACACAATGTCAGGGACAGTGTCAGAGTATGTAGGGACATAATCATATTGGCAAGAATGGTAACCCAGTTGTCAATTTTTTCATTAATTTCCAGGAGGAATAACAGAGGAAAGGCACAATACACAATATGCTTTAGCATTATTAATTTATGGAGAATACAAGTATTTACTAAAACAGTCATGTCAGGAGAGCAGATGGGTCATCTGTAACAGGAGATACCAAAGACTATACAAACTAGTTGTTTCCCTGTGTAAAGAAGAAAAAAAAAAAAAACAATCCAAAACGCTTATTCCAGATTTTCTCTTGTATACATGACAAAACTTCAGTGGGTAAGGTATATTACATACATCCATATTTTTGTGTCAACAGGTTTGTTTGGATACACAAGTGAACAGCTCATTAACAGATCAATGTCGGTGGAGTACCCTGGTCAAAAAAATGATGGTGGCCTCCTTTTTAGTAACAGTGTCATATAATGTGAGGCTAAATTGAGCTGGACATACACACAAGATAAGTGCTGGTAAATCTCGCCAATATCAACAGGATCCAGAGATAATGTGATGTATATGGGTGGCGGACCAACTGTCCCCCAATGTCTGCTGTATTTTAATATACCTGATCCTTTGTTGACCTGTTGGTAAACACAGTTTGAAGGGTCATGTAGCCTTTTATACCCCCTCTCTAAATATAAATGCTCAACCACTGGATTTCGAGTTAGATCGGCGTTTTTAAGAAAAAAGAGTTTTGGCTCCAGTATCTTGCTGCTTGGAGTTTCTAGAAATCTCTTTAGGGAACTGGAAGGTGGAGACCTTTAAGTAGTGGAAGCACCTGGGCAATTTCCCAATTTGCCATCCCCATATTTTGGCAGTTGTGATAATCACATTACCTGGACAGATTTTCCGCTTCTGGAGGTCAATAATGAGGGTTACCAATTAGGGTTCACACGGTTAACAAAATACGGCTGAAAATACAGAGCTGTTTTCAAGCGAAAACATCTCCTGATTTTCAGCAGTTCTTTAACCAAACTAGCTTTTTTTGCGGCATATTTTTTACGGACATTTTTGGACCCGTTTTTCTATTGAGTCAATGAAAAACGGCTCCAAAAACGTCTCAAGAAGTGACATGCACTTCTTTTTACGGGGCGTCTTTTTACGCGCCGTTTTTTGAAAATGAGGCGTAAAATAACGCCCCGTCGGAACAGAACACCGTATTTCCCAATGAAATCAATGGGCAGATGTTTGTAGGCGTCCTGCTTCAGATTTTTTAGCCTTTTTCAGGATGTTTATGGCCCGAAAAATGCCTGAAATTAGCCAGTGTGAACATACCCTTACCAGTCAATAACTGGCAACAGAGATCTTGATAACCATGAGGAATGGACACACAAAGTTTTTTTCAGATAATAGAACATTACAAAATGTTTCATTATGCAACTAATAAGCCTTATTTGCTGAAGTCAGAAAACCTTTCAATATCGTACCACTAGCTACATGTTACTGATTACATTTTATAAAAACATAGCTGATAAGTGAGCAAAAATTCTTACACTACAGTTAATATTAGCTATTAGGCTATTGTTGTGATCCACATGAAACAACGCAGGTCCTATTTTGGGGTCATGATAACGTTTGAGGTCATATCAGTCAAAGACCGAAGATCTAGTAAAAGGCTCTGAAAAAAATCAATAACCAGCAGTATGACACAAAAGCCTTTTTTGAGATAGACATACTCATGCGAGGTTCATGTGCACTTCTAGAAATGAGGAAAATGGAGATAATTTTGGTACGGTTGACACACATGCATAATGCAACTTCTCAAACCATTTTCTAAATGGAAACCCCTTATAGTTTTAAATGACTTTTTAGTGCATTTCCAGATGTCACGTTACACCAGGTTGCTTAGCAACAGTATGTCACAGCCCACAGTCTACTGAGTGCTCCTAACAAAATTTCACCGTTCCATTAGCACAAAATTGCTCATTTTTAATTCAAATGTAAAAAAATGTTATGTAGCACAAGCAAAACATACAATAGAATAAAACGTGTAGATTTCCATTTTGATATTTTAGGTTGTCACTTGGGTCTAAAGTCGATGGAATAAGCAAGGTTTCAGCAATAATTGTAAATGATGCAAATATATTATTACATTTAATATATTAGAAGACATTGAGCTTAATATATTAGAGAACATATGAAATCATATGGACGCATAGAATGAAATAAAACATGTATTAGATTTTTACAGAATATTGGAACCTTAGAGAAATTGACCTAGCTGATGTCTAGCCCTAGGCCTTGTATTCTGTAATTCTACATATTTGACTCACATTTTGCGTTTTATCCTATTTTAGCTATACACATACATCTATTAACCCCTTAAGGACGCAGCCTAGTTTGGGCCTTAAGGCTCAGAGCCCATTTTTCAAATCTGACATATTTCACTTTATGTGGTAATAACGTCAGAATGCTTAAACCTATCCAAGCGATTCTGAGATTGTTTTCTCGTGACACTTTGTGCTTCATGTTCGTGGTAAAATTTGGTCGATATATTCAGTCTTTATTTGTGAAAAATTGCAAAATTTAGAGAAAATTTACAAAAAATAGCATTTTTCAGAATTTAAATGCAACTGCTTGAAAAACAGACGGTTATACCACCCAAAATAGTTACAAGTTCCCATTTCCCATATGGCTACTTTAGATTGGCATCGTTTTTTGAACATTCTTTTATTTTTCTTGGACGTTACAAGGCTTAGAACATAAACAGCAATTTCTCATATTCTTAAGAAAATTTCAAAAGCCTTTTTTTGAAGGTACCAGTTCAGTTCTGAAGTGGATTTGAGGGGCCTATGTATTAGAAACCCCCATAAAACACCCCATTTTAAAAACTAGACCCCTCAAAGTATTCAAAACAGCATTTAGAAAGTTTTTTTAACCCTTCAGGCATTTCACAGGAATTAAAGCAAAGTGGAAATGAAATTTGCAAATTTCATTTTTTCTGCTGAATTTCAATTTTATTAAATTTTTTTCTGTAACAGAGAAGGTTTTACCAGAGAAATACTACTAAATATGTATTGTCCAGATTCTGCAGTTTTTAGAAATGTCCCACATGTGCCTCTAGTGCGCTTGTGTACTAAAACACAAGCCCTAGAAGGAAAGAAGCACCTAGTGCATTTTGAGGCCTCTTTTTTTATTAGAATATATTTTAGGCAGCATGCCAGGTTTGAAGAGGTGTTGAGGTATCAAAACAATAGAATCCCACCAGAAGTGACCCCATTTTGGAAATTACACCCCTCAAGGAATTCATTTATGGTTTTTGTTATCATTTTGACCGCACAGTTTTTTCACAGCACCTATTTGAATTGGGCTGTGAAATGAAAAAAAATATATTTTTTCCAATAAGTTCTCATTTTTTATTAAAATTTCTTATTTTCACAGGGAACAACATACCCCATTTTGTTGCCCAATTTGTCCTTAGTGCGGCAATACCCCATTTGTGGTGATAAACTGCCGTTTGGGCCCATGGGAGGGCTCAGAAGGAAAGGAGCGCTATGTGTTTGTTGGAGTCCAGATTTTGCTGGATTGGTTTTTGGGTGCCATGTCGCATTTGCAGAGCCCCAGAGGTATCAAAGCAATAGAAACCCACCAGAAGTGACCCCATTTTGGAAATTACACCCCTCAAGGAATTCATTTATGGTTTTTGTTATCATTTTGACCGCACAGTTTTTTCACAGCACCTATTTGAATTGGGCTGTGAAATGAAAAAAATGATATTTTTTCCAATAAGATGTCATTTTTGATCAAAATTTCTTATTTTCACAGGAAACATACCCCATTTTGTTGCCCAATTTGTCCTTAGTGCGGCAATACACCATTTATGGTGATAAACTGCCGTTTGGGCCCATGGGAGGGCTCAGACGGAAAGGAGCGCTATGTGTTTGTTGGAGTCCAGATTTTGCTGGATTGGTTTTCGGGTGCCATGTCGCATTTGCAGAGCCCCAGAGGTATCAAAGCAATGGAAACCCACCAGAAGTGACCCCATTTTGGAAACTACACCCCTCAAGGAATTCATTTATGGTTTTTGTTATCATTTTGACCGCACAGTTTTTTCACAGCACCTATTTGAATTGGGCTGTGAAATTAAAAAAAATGATATTTTTTCCAATAAGATGTTATTTTTGATCAAAATTTCTTTTTTTCACAAGGAACAACATACCCCATTTTGTTGCCCAATTTGTCCTTAGTGCAGCAATACCCCATTTGTGGTGATAAACTGCCGTTTGGGCCCATGGGAGGGCTCAGAAGGAAAGGACCACCATTTGGCCTACTGGAGCTTTTCTGGTGCTAAGTCATGTATGCAGAAGCCCCTGAGGTACCAGTAGAGTTGAAACCCCCGAGAAGTGACCCCATTTTAAAAACGAAACCCCTTAAGACATTCATCTAGAGGTGTAGTGAGCCTTTTGACCCCACAGGTACTGTGTAAAAGATAATGCGCAGCAGATGGTGCAGAGTGAGATTTGCAATTTTATATATATATATGCCATTTCAGTGTCCAATATATTGTGCCCAGCATGCGCCACCGGAGACATACACCCCTTAAATTGTAATGTGGGTTCTCCTGGGTACGGCAATACCCTATATGTGGCTGTTATCAGCTGCCTGGGCATACGGCAGGGCTCAGAAGGGAAAGATGAGGGGGGTAAGCTGTGCGGAGTGCATCAGGGTAAATTAAAAATCAAGGGATGTATGATACATTTTAAAACAATCTTTTATACAGAGCCCTGGTTTTTCGGGACACGTGTCACATTGGTATATTGTGTTCTTCCTTATCCCCCTCTTATAGCAGACTCTGCACCTCTTTTGACTCTTTCCCTTTCCACCGGTTTGGGGAACTTCTCCTGGAAAGTGTTGCCCTGGTACGATGCGTGTGGCCTCGCCTCCAGAAGTACTGGGTGCCCCCCCCTTCCTGGTCCCTAAAGATTAGATCTTGAAATTCCAGGAAAGTTCCCCTCTGGCCTGCACATCGACGTAGCACGTACGCATTGTACAAAGCCATCTGTATGATGTGCCCGGCCAGCTTCTTATACCACACTGCATGGCGCTGTAGGGCTTCAAGACTTGATTTGACAAGTCCATCCCTCCCATGTACCTATTGTAGTCCAGGATGCAGTCTGGTTTGGGGGTGGCCTTTCCTTCATATAGCCTAAATCTGTAGGTATACCCTGATGCACTCTCGCACAGCTTATACATCTTCACGCCATACCTTGCCCTCTTACCCGGCAGGTACTGGCGGAATTGAACCCTCCCTTTAAAATGTACCAGGGACTCATCAATAGAAATACACTTCTCGGGTGTGTATGCTTGGGAAAACCGGGCACTGAAACGGTCTAATAGGGGTCTCCGTTTATACAAACGGTCAAAACTGGGGTAATCTCGGGGTGGGCACGACTCATTATCAGTATAATGTGAGAAGCGAAGTATTGCCTCATTTATTTATTTTTTTAGGTTCCAGTTCAGTTCTGAAGTTGCTTTGAGGGGCCCATATATTAGAAACCCCTATCAAACACCCCATTTTAGAAACTAGACCCCTCAAAGTATTCACAACAGCATTTAGAAAGTTTATGAACCCTTTAGGTGTTTCACAGAAATTTAGAGCAAAGTAGAGGTGAAATTTACATTTTTTTTTTGTCAGAAAATCCTCTTTATACCATTTTTTTTATAACACAAAAGGATTTATCAGAGAAACGCAACTTAATACTTATTACCCAGATTCTGCAGTTTTGAGAAATATCCCACATGTGGCCCTTGGGCGGTAATGGACTGAAGCATCGGCCTCCGAAGCAAAGGAGCACCTAGTGGATTTTGAGCCCTCTTTTTTATTAGGCACCATGTCCGGTTTGAAGAGGTCTTGTGGTGCCAAAACATTGGAAACCCCCCAAAAGTGACCCCAATTTGGAAACTAGACCCCTTGAGGAATCCATTGTAGTTTTCTTGGGGTGCATGCGGCTTTTTGATCAGTTTTTATTCTATTTTTAGGTGGCGCGGTGACTAATAAACAGCAATTCTACTATTGTTTTTTTATTCTTTTATTTTTTACAGCGTTCACCGTGCGCTATAAATGACATATTCACTTTATTCTGCGGGGCGATACGATTACGGCGATACCATATGTTTATAGTTTTTTTTTATGTCTTATGGCGTTTGCACAATAAAATATGTTTTGTAAACAATCATTCACTTTTTGTGTTACCTTATTCTAAGAGCCATAACGTTTTTATTTTTCAATCAATAAAGCCGTGCGAGGACTTATTTTTTGCGTAACGAACTGTAGTTTCGATCAGCACCATTTTTAGGTACATGCGACTTTTTGATCTCTTTTTATTCCATTTTTTGTGTGGTGAAGTGACCAAACAATTGTGATTGTGGTACGGTTTATTAACCCCTTCCCGCACCTTGGCGTAACTGTACGTCCAGATAAGCAGTAACTTCGCGCACCTGGGCGTACAGTTACGTCCGCGCTTTAAAAGTTAACCGCCGCGCGGCGCTACACCGCAGCAGCGGTTAACTGTGCAGGGTGTCAGCCCTGCTCTCCCCGTTGCCGATCAGCGGCCTGTCGCCGCTGAAATCGGCAATTAACCCCTTCGATGTGGTGGTCGATTGCGATCACCACATCGAAGAGGTTTACAGCGGATCGGCAGCCCCCCACATGTATTTGCGGGGGCTGGCGATCCTTATCATGGCAACCAGAGGCCAGACAATGACCTCCGGGTTGCCATGTACGGAAGCCTCGGAGGATCAGCCTCCGGCCGTTCCTCCTCTGCTTCCTGTCAGTGTGACAGTTACGTCACAATGACAGTTAGAACACATTACACTACGTGTGTAGTGTAATGTGTTCCAACAGCGATCAAAGCTGCAAGACTAAGTGTCCCCTAGTGGGACAAGTAAAAAAAGTTAAAAAAAGATAATAAAAATGTTTTGAAAAAGTGTAAAAATCAAAGTTAGAAGTGACATAAACAAAGAATGCTTTTTTTCCTATAATAAGACTTTTATTATAGGAAAAAAATTAACACGTTAAAAAAAGTACACATATTTGGTATCGCCGCGTTCGTAACGACCCCAACAATAAAACTGTAATATTATTTTTCCCGCACGGTGAACACCGCAAAAAAATAAACGAAAAACAGTGCCCGAATCACAATTTTTTGGTTACCAACCCTCCCAAAATATACAATAAAAAGTGATCAAAAAGTCGCATGTACGCCAAAATGGTACCAATACAAACTACATCCCGTCCCGCAAAAAACAAGCCCTTACACCGCTTTTTTGACTGAAAAATAAAAACGTTATGGCTCTAAGAATATGGTGACACAAAAAATAATTTATTTTATAAATAAGTGATTTTATTGCACAAACGCTGCAAAACATAATAAAATTATATACATCTGGTATCGCCGTAATCATATCGACCCGCAGAATAAAGTATAATGGTCATTTATAGCCCAGGGTGAAGGCCATAAAAAAAACAAATAAAAAACATTGTCAGAATTGATGGTTTTTGGTCACCTTGCTTGCCAAAAAATGGAATAAAACGTGATCCAAAAAATTTCTGGTACCCCAAAATGGTACCAATGAAAACTACAGATTGTCCCGCAAAGAATAAACCCTCACACGGCTCCGGTGGAGAAAAAATAAAACAGTTCTGGCTCTCAGAATATGGCGATGCAAAATGTGCAGAGTGTTCCAAAAGCAGATAAGATCGGGCGCCATTTATCAGTGCGACACCGGCCACATATCTGCGAATTATTATTTATTTACTGCATTATTGTACCCTCTTATTATACCCTGATGTACCCCGCACAGATAACATGTACCCTGATGTACTCCGCACAGATAACATGTACCCTGATGTACTCCGCACAGATAACATGTACCCTGATGTACTCCGCACAGATAACATGTACCCTGATGTACTCCGCACAGATAACATGTACCCTGATGTACTCCGCACAGATTACATATGCCCCCACATTATAAACTGAAACACCAGTAAAACCCCAAACAGAACTATTACCAAGCAAACTCTGTGCCCCAAAAGCCAAATGGCGTCCCTCCCTTCTGAGCCCTGCAGCGTGCCTAAACACCAATTTACGTCCACAGATATGGCATCGCCATACCCGGGAGAACCCGGTTAATATTTTGAGTTATTTGTCTTCAGTGGCACAAACTGGGCATAACATGTAGTGCACTAAAATGGCATATGAGTGGAAAATTGTAATTTTCACTCCGCACCATGCGCTGCGCATTAACCCCTGCGCGCACCATGACATAGCATGTCTTAGTGTGGGGGGTGATGTATGGAGCGTCTCACGTAAAAAATAAAGAATTTAGAACTGCAAAATCGCTGTTTTTTTGGTCACCTTGGCTCTACCTAAAAATGTAATAAAAAGTGCTCAAAAAGTTGTATGTACCAAAATATGGTACCAATAAAAACGACCACTCGTCCCTCAATAAATAAGCCCTCATACCGCTCTATTGACTGAAAAATAAAAAAGTTGTGGCTCTTGGAACGCGGGGAGGAAAAAACTAAGAAGGAAAAGAAAAAAATGGATCACTCCAGAAAGGGTTAATTACTTTCTAATGAAAAAACATTTATGACCACACGTGGGGTATTGCCGTACTCGGGAGAAATTGCTTTACAAATATTGGGCGGCTTTTTCCCCCTTTATCCTTTGTGAAATTGAAAAAAATGCAACATTTTAGTGGAAGAAATGTCGATATTCATTTTCACGGCCTAATTCTAATAAATCCTGCAAAAGACGTGTGGGGTCTAAATGCCCACTATATCCCTAGATAGATTCTTTAAGTGGTGTAATTTCCACTTTTGGGGGGTTTCCACTATTTTGGCCTCTCATGCGTTTTGCAAATGCGACAAGGCACCCAAAAACCATTTCAGCTAAATTTGAGCTCCAAAAGCCAAATAGCGCTCCTTCCCTTCTAAGCCTTGCTGTGGGTCCAAACAGCAGTTTATTACTACATATGGCATATTTCCGTAATCGGGAGAAATTGTTTTACAAATGTTGGGGTGCTTTTTCTCCTTTATTCCTTGTAAAAATTAAAAATGGCTACCTTTTTTCAGAAAAGAAGTCGATTTTTACCTTTACAGAATAATTCCAATGAATTCAGCAAAACAACCGTGGGGTCAAAATGCTAACTTTACCCCTAGAAAAATTCCTTGAGGGGTGTAGTTTCCAAAATGGGGTCACTTTCCGGGGGTTTCCACTATTTTGTTCCCTCCAGTGCATTTCAAACGCGACATGGCACTGAAAACCATTCCAGCAAAATCAGAATTTCAAAATCCAAATGGTGCTCCTTTCCTTCTGAGTCCTGCTGTGGGTCCAAACAGCAGTTTATTACCACATATGGGGTATTGCTATAATCAGGAGAAATTGCTTTACATATGTTGGGGTGTTTTTTCTCTTTTATACCTTGAAAAAATAAAAAATGTCTACGTTTTTTCAGAAAAAAGTAGAATTTCATCTTCACAAACTAATTCAAATAAATTTAGCAAAGAAACTGTGGGTTCAAAATGCTAACTATACCCCTAGATAAATTCCCTGAGGGGTGTAGTTTCCAAAATGAGGTCACTTTTGGGGGTCTTTATTGTTTTGGCCCCACAAGACCTCTTCAAACCTGACATGGTACCTAAAATATATTCTAAAAAAAGAAGGCCCCAAAATCCACTAGGTGCTCCTTTGCTTCTGAGGCCTGTGTTTCAGTCCTTGACCGAACTAGGGCCACATGTGGGGTATTTCTAAAAACTGCAGAATCTGGGCAATAAATAATAAGTTACATTTTTTGGGAAAAACTTTCTGTGGTATAGAAAAAAATGTATTACAAATGAATTTTGTATAAAAAAAATGAAATTTGTAACTTTCACCTCTACTTTGCTTTAATTCCTGTGAAACGCCTAAAGGGTTAATACACTTTCTGAATGCTGTTTTGAATACTTTGAGGGGTGCAGTTTTAAAAATGGGGTGATTTATGGGGACTTTCTAATATATAAGACTCTCAAAGCCACTTCAGAACTGAACTTGTCCTTTTCTTGAAAATATGAGAAATCGCTGCTAAAGTTCTAAGCCTTGTAACGTCCTAGAAAAATAAAAACGATGCCAAACTAAAGTAGACATGTGGGGGATGGTAACTAGTAACTATTTTGTGTGGTATTACTATCGGTTTTACAAGCAGATACATTTAAATTTAGAAAAATGCTAATTTTTGCAATTTTTCGCTAAATTTTGGTGTTTTTCAGAATTAAATACTGAATCTATCGGGCAAATTTTGCCAGTAACATAAAGTCCAATGTGTCACGAGAAAACAATCTCAGAATCGCTTGGATAGGTAAAAGCATTCCGGAGTTATTACCACATAAAGTGACACATGTCAGATTTTAAAAATCGGCTTCGTCCTGAAGGCCAAAACAGGCTCAGTCCTGAAGGGGTTAATATTTTTTTTTACGGCGTTCACCATGCGGGATAAATAACAAAATAATTTTGTAGTTCAGGCCGTTACGGACGCGGCGATACCAATTATGTATAGTTTATGTGTTTGTTTATATATTTTTATTAATAATAAATGAGTGATAAGGTAAAAAGTGGGACTTTTACTTTTATTACTTTTAAAACTTTTATTTTTTTATTTTTACACATCTTTTTTTAACTTTTTTTTAACTTTATTACTTTGTCCCACTAGGGGACTTGAGGGCAGGAGCCCCTGATCGCTATTCTAATACACTGCACTACATGCGTAGTGCAGTGTATTAGAACTGTCAGCTACTCACTGACAGCAAGCATAGTGGGTCCTGACGTTGTCAGGACCCACTAGGCTTCCGTCTATGGCATAACCGGACGCCATTGTTTGGTGTCCGGTTGCCATAGTCACCATCGCCGGCCACTATCGTGTAGCAGGCCGGCGATGGCGGATTAACCCCTAAGAAGCCGCGATCGCTATTGAACGCGGCTTCTGAGGGGTTAATCGGCGGGGGAGCTCCGCGATCGGTCCCGGCACATTGAGCAATGATAGTCTGCTGTCGGAAACAGCAGCTATCACAGCTCATGAACGCGCCCCGCGCGAACGGCGCCGTGTTTACTCCATGACCTACTATTAGGTCACTGAGCGCGAACGCTACAGTTAGCATGACCTAATAGTAGGTCATGGAGCGTTAAGGGGTTAAAGGGGATGTATCACCTAGATTTGTTTTATCAATTAAAATAAGATACTGATACATGTAGTTTTTTTCTAGTCTTATTTTCTGATTGTAGATTTTTTTTAAATTATATTTTCTGTACATGATTGAGCTGCTTTTAACTGCATTTATAGATATGCCATACGGCAGCCACATAGACCATAGGAACCTTTAGACTGGAGATGTTCATTAACTTCTATGAGAGAGACGTTTAGGCATGCTTTGTGACCTGGGGGAGAAGGTGAGCTAAGTACATAACCATTTGTAAATGGTGGATTCTGTGTTATCTACTGTATATCATATGATGATATGTCTACTGAAAAGTGATCTCTACAGAACAGGAAGTGTCAGCCTATTAGGAAGCTTAGTAAATACTTTAATATTTCAAGATTTTTTTTTACAAATCTAGATCCCGCTTAACCAGTAAAATGTCATGGTCAATAGTGATTGTGGAATCTAAGCCATTAGAAAGAGGAAACAGAGGGTCCCTCCGTCATGACATATTTCCCTCCTTCCCGCGCAATGTGGTCGTAGGGTGCCGATGGTTGTCATGGCAGTCTGGGGGCCTTCTTAACTTTGAGGTGCCTTCAATATTTAGTTTAGAATAATATAATGAAGACTGATTCCCATAGTTATACATAATCATGTACCAATCATAATAGACTATACAGAAATAATTCTATCTCAAATTGTTTCTCGACATGTTCATAAATGTACAAGAAAGGGCCTATGCAAAACACTGTACTACTGTTCTATGCATAAGCCTCCAACTTAGTACCAAAGGCTTTCCTGATCTGATATGATTGTGTGCTTCATAATAATTGTCTGCCTCATGCTTGGGCACGGTCATGCGCAAAGGGTGACCTTAAAGAGGCTCTGTCACCAGATTTTGACAGAGCCTCTTTAACTGCACTGGTACTCCATTTTTCTTTATATTACCAACCTACATATTAATATGACTATCCTGGAACTGTTGTGATGTTACTTAGCCGTTTTGAGCTTATAAAGAGCATCTTCTTAGTATTTATTGAATATTCTGTTGGTAAATTGTATACAGAGGCGTAACTTGAAGATCCTGGACCCCAACGCAAAATCTGTACAGGGCCCCCCACCTAGCATGTGTCTTTTGTATTACTGGCATCTTCTTAAGGAAAAAGAGGCCCTTGTGCCGCTCAGGCAACAGAGCCTGGGTGAGACTGCTACATTTACACCCCTATAGCTACGGCCCTGATTGTATATTTTGTACTGGGATATATATTATAGGCATGATCCAATATGTCAGGGGTAAACAAATATGAAAGAATAATGTTTTAGGTAAATCATTGCACATCGCTTTTCTTAGCAAATAATATATTTAGTGAGATGTCACTAAACCAGAGCCTGTAGTCATGCAGTACAAATGTTGGGCTCATACACAATAAGTTTAGTAGTAAAAAAAATATAAAGCTAGGCGTTACCTATTTCTCCATATTCTTTGTCTACTCCAAAGAATATATATTCTTGCAGAAGGTATATAGAGAAAAAGTCCTCCAGCTCACCTGACACTTGCTGTATGTGTCGCGATCATCGCACGGGCTCTCGTGTCGGCACACGATGGGTATAGACAGGCAGAGGCAAGAGGGTTGAGTCCAGCGCTGAAGAGGATAAAACGGAAACTAGTTCCAAGTTTACTAAATATTCGATTAAAAAGGTCCAATAGGTTGGAGTCCTGGTGTGCATACGGGAGTGAATAACGATCCAGTCCTGAAGCCTACGCGTTTCAGACGTTAGGCACGTCCTTAATCATGGCTGTTCCAACAGCCATGATTAAGGACGTGCCTAACGTCTGAAACGCGTAGGCTTCAGGACTGGATCGTTATTCACTCCCGTATGCACACCAGGACTCCAACCTATTGGACCTTTTTAATCGAATATTTAGTAAACTTGGAACTAGTTTCCGTTTTATCCTCTTCAGCGCTGGACTCAACCCTCTTGCCTCTGCCAATATATATTCTTGTCTTGTAGTGAGCCGATAATGTCTTCTTTTCCTCTCTTTTTTTTCATTTATTTTGCTATTTAGGTCCTGGGGATCTTTACAGAATTGGAGTTATTTCTTTAGCAATCAGTTTTTTCAGTTTATGCTTTTGCTATCATGATCTATGTTTTATAGATTTTTATACTTTCTCTGCATCTAAATAATTCTTCATTGTTCTCTTCTACTTTAACTCATTTGTGAAACATTCATATTTGACTGAATTAATGTCATTTTAATTTTATTTGGCATATAGCTAAAAATTGTACCTATATATTTTAGATAGATACTAGAGTTAAGCGTACGCATTTCTGACCTCACTAGTCAACTATGACTAAAGATCAGTGAGGTCAGAAAAGAGTGAGTCATTTTTTCCGAGTTTACACATATGATTGTTACTGTTTTTATGTGGATCAAATAAAAAGTGAGGTTTTACTTATTCCGGTTCTGGTCTTCTGGTTTGTCCCACAAACTTATATTGTTAGTTTTG